>NC_091172.1:1727398-1984699 GCF_040958095.1 Procambarus clarkii
TTTGGAAAACTGCAGGGGGGATTCGGCTAAATGTGACCAAACGTTGTTTTCAGGAATTTTCATATGTTGGGTATAAAAATGTCGCAATTTTAAACTGCGAATATATGCAGAGAGCCAGAATTTGGCTCCAAAATACGGTTCAGGCCTCGAAATTGAGATATTTGGGATATTTCGAAAACTGCAGGGGAGTTTGTGCAAAATGTGACTAACTGCCGCTCTCAGGACTTAGCATATGTTGGGTATAAAAAGTCGTAATTTCAATCTGCGAATACGTGCAGAGATCCAGAATTTGGCTACAAAATACGGCACAGGCCTCGAAATTGAGATATTTGGGATATTTCGAAAACTGCAGGGGAGTTTGTGCATAATGTGACTCAATGCCGCTTTCAGGACTTGGCATATGTTGGGTATAAAAAGTCATAATTTCAAACTGCGAATACGTGCATAGAGCCGGAATTTGGCTCCAAAATATGGCTCAGTCCTCGCAATTGGGGTGTTTGGAATATTTTGAAAACTGCAGGGGGTTTTGGGAGAAATATGACCAAACGCCGCTTTTAGTACTTGGCAAATGTTGGGTATAAAAAGTCGTAATTTCAGAGTGCGAATACGTGCAGAGAGCAAGAATTTGGCTCTAAAATATGGCTCAGGCCTCGAAATTGGGATGTTTGGGATATTTTGAAAACTGCAGGGAGGTTTGGGACAAATGTGACTCACTACCGCTTTCAGTACTTGGCATATATTGGGTATAAAAAATCGTTATTTCAAACTGCGAATACGTGCAGAGAGCCCGAATTTGGCTCCAAAATGTGAATCAGGCCTTAAAATTGGGATGTTTGGGATATTTGAAAAACTGCAGGAGAGATTGGGCCAAATGTGACCAAACGCCGCTTTCAGGACTTGGCATATGTTGGGTATAAAAAAGTCGCAATTTTAAACTGCGAATACGTGCAGAGAGCTAGAATTTGGCTCCAAAATACTGTACAGGCCTCGAAATAGAGTTATTTGAGATACTTCGAAAACAGCAGAGAAGTTTGTGCAAAATGTGACTCAATGCCGCTTTCAGGACTTGGCATATGTTGGGTATAAAAAGTCGGAATTTCAAACTGCGAATACGTGCATAGAGCCAGAATTTGGCTCCAAAATATGGCTCAGTCCTCGAAATTGGGGTGTTTGGGATATTTTGAATACTGCAGGGGGGATTGGGACAAATATGACCAAACGCCGCTTTCAGAACTTGGCAAATGTTGGGTATAAAAAGTCGTAATTTCAAAGTGTGAATACGTGCAGAGAGCAAGAATTTGGCTCCAAAATATGGCTCAGGCCTCAAAATTGGGATGTTTGGGATATTTTCAAAACTGCAGCGGGGTTTGGGACAAATATGACCAAACGCAGCATTCAGAACATGGCATATATTGGGTATTAAAAATCGTAATTTCAAACTGCGAATACGTTCAGAGAGCCAGAATTTGGCTCCAAAATGTGAATCAGGCCTTAAAATTGGGATGTTTGGAATATTTGGAAAACTGCAGGGGGGATTCGGCTAAATGTGACCAAACGTTGTTTTCAGGAATTTTCATATGTTGGGTATAAAAATGTCGCAATTTTAAACTGCGAATATATGCAGAGAGCCAGAATTTGGCTCCAAAATACGGTTCAGGCCTCGAAATTGAGATATTTGGGATATTTCGAAAACTGCAGGGGAGTTTGTGCAAAATGTGACTAACTGCCGCTCTCAGGACTTAGCATATGTTGGGTATAAAAAGTCGTAATTTCAATCTGCGAATACGTGCAGAGATCCAGAATTTGGCTACAAAATACGGCACAGGCCTCGAAATTGAGATATTTGGGATATTTCGAAAACTGCAGGGGAGTTTGTGCATAATGTGACTCAATGCCGCTTTCAGGACTTGGCATATGTTGGGTATAAAAAGTCATAATTTCAAACTGCGAATACGTGCATAGAGCCGGAATTTGGCTCCAAAATATGGCTCAGTCCTCGCAATTGGGGTGTTTGGAATATTTTGAAAACTGCAGGGGGTTTTGGGAGAAATATGACCAAACGCCGCTTTTAGTACTTGGCAAATGTTGGGTATAAAAAGTCGTAATTTCAGAGTGCGAATACGTGCAGAGAGCAAGAATTTGGCTCTAAAATATGGCTCAGGCCTCGAAATTGGGATGTTTGGGATGTTTTGAAAAATTTGCTAACTTTTTATTCCAGCATAGTTGAGGCAGTTGATAGTGGTAAGGATTGTGATGTTGTGTTCCTTGACTTTAGCAAAGCTTTTGATACAGTGCCACATGAAAGACTAATTAAAAAAAATAGAAGCTCATGGTATTGGGGGTGCTATATTAACTTGGATTAGGGCATGGCTTTTCCAAAGGAAACAGAGAGTTAGTATAAATGGGGTTAAGTCAGAGTGGGATAAGAACATAAGAACTTAAGAACAAAGGTAACTGCAGAAGGCCTATTGGCCCATACGAGGCAGCTCCTATTCTATAACCACCCAATCCCACTCATATACTTGTCCAACCCGTGCTTGAAACAATCGAGGGACACCACCTCCACAATGTTACGCGGCAATTGGTTCCACAAATCAACAACCCTGTTACTGAACCAGTATTTACCCAAGTCTTTCCTAAATCTAAACTTATCCAATTTATACCCATTGTTTCGTGTTCTGTCCTGTGTTGATACTTTTAATACCCTATTAATACCCTTCCGGTTATGTCCATTCATCCACTTGTAAACCTCTATCATGTCACCCCTAACTCTTCGCCTTTCCAGTGAATGCAACTTAAGCTTTGTTAATCTTTCTTCATATGAAAGATTTCTAATTTGGGGAATAAACTTAGTCATCCTACGCTGGACACGTTCAAGTGAATTTATATCCATTCTATAATATGGCGACCAAAACTGAACTGCATAATCTAAATGGGGCCTAACTAGAGCAAGATATAGCTTGAGAACCACACCAGGTGTCTTGTTACTAACGCTGCGATTAATAAATCCAAGTGTCCGATTTGCCTTATTACGAACATTTATGCATTGATCCTTTTGTTTTAAATTCTTACTAATCATAACTCCCAGATCCCTTTCGCAATCCGACTTCGCAATCACAACACCATCTAGCTCGTATCTTGTAACTCTATCATCATTACCTAACCTCAGAACTTTACATTTATCAGTATTAAACTGCATCTGCCAATCCTTTGACCATTTCAAAACCCTATCTAGATCAACTTGAAGTGATAGTGAGTCCTCCTCCGAATTAATTTCCCTACCGATTTTCGTATCATCGGCAAATTTGCAAATGTTGCTACTCAAACCTGAATCTAAATCATTTATATATATTATAAACAACAGAGGTCCCAGGACAGAGCCTTGAGGCACTCCACTTACAACATTTTCCCACTCTGACTTGATTCCATTTATACTAACTCTCTGTTTCCTTTGGTATAGCCATGCCCTAATCCAGCTTAATATAGCACCCCCAATACCATGAGACTCTATCTTTTTAATCAGTCTTTCATGTGGCACTGTATCAAAAGCTTTGCTAAAGTCAAGGTATACAACATCGCAATCCTTACCACTATCAACTGCCTCAACAATGCTAGAATAAAAAGATAACAAATTTGTTAAACATGAACGGCCATTTATAAAACCATGTTGCGACTCAATTATTAATTTATGTTTTTCAAGATGAAGACGAATTTTATTTGCTATTATAGATTCGAGTAACTTTCCCACAATAGACGTTAGGCTAATTGGTCGATAGTTAGACGCAAGTGATCTATCTCCTTTCTTAAAAACTGGTATCACATTAGCAACTTTCCAAAACTCTGGCACTCTGCCTGACTCTATTGATTTATTAAATATGGTTGACAGTGGGTCACAAAGCTCCTCTTTGCATTCCTTAAGCACCCCGGCAAACACTTCATCCGGCCCCGGGGACTTGCCTGGCCCGAGCCCCACTATCCGCCTAAGAACATCCTCCCTGGCAACTGCCAAACTCGTCAACCTGTCCTCGTCCCCACCCACACAGACCCGTTCGGGTGAAGGCACACTGTTAAGTTCCTCTTTAGCAAATACAGATACAAAATATTTATTAAAAACACTACTCATCTCTTCATCACTATCTGTTATTTGACCTGTCTCAGCCCTCAATGGACCCATCCTCTCCCCAGTCCCGGCACGATACAACTGAAAAAACCCTCTAGGATCCGCCTTTGCTTGCCCTGCTATGCGAGCTTCATAGTTTCCTCCCGCCCTCCCTATCCCCCCCTTAACATTTCCAACCAGTTGTACGAATTCCTGTTCCAAAGTGACCTCCCCATTTTTAAGAACATAAGAACATAAGAACAAAGGTAACTGCAGAAGGCCTATTGGCCCATACGAGGCAGCTCCTATTCTATAACCACCCAATCCCACTCATATACTTGTCCAACCCGTGCTTGAAACAATCGAGGGACCCCACCTCCACAATGTTACGCGGCAATTGGTTCCACAAATCAACAACCCTGTTACTGAACCAGTATTTACCCAAGTCTTTCCTAAATCTAAACTTATCCAATTTATATCCATTGTTTCGTGTTCTGTCCTGTGTTGATACTTTTAATACCCTATTAATATCCCCCAGTTATGTCCATTCATCCACTTGTAAACCTCTATCATGTCACCCCTAACTCTTCGCCTTTCCAGTGAATGCAACTTAAGCTTTGTTAATCTTTCTTCATATGAAAGATTTCTAATTTGGGGAATTAACTTAGTCATCCTACGCTGGACACGTTCAAGTGAATTTATATCCATTCTATAATATGGCGACCAAAACTGAACTGCATAATCTAAATGGGGCCTAACTAGAGCAAGATATAGCTTGAGAACCACACCAGGTGTCTTGTTACTAACGCTGCGATTAATAAATCCAAGTGTCCGATTTGCCTTATTACGAACATTTATGCATTGATCCTTTTGTTTTAAATTTTTACTAATCATAACTCCCAGATCCCTTTCGCAATCCGACTTCGCAATCACAACACCATCTAGCTCGTATCTTGTAACTCTATCATCATTACCTAACCTCAGAACTTTACATTTATCAGCATTAAACTGCATCTGCCAATCCTTTGACCATTTCAAAACCCTATCTAGATCAACTTGAAGTGATAGTGAGTCCTCCTCCGAATTAATTTCCCTACCGATTTTCGTATCATCGGCAAATTTGCAAATGTTGCTACTCAAACCTGAATCTAAATCATTTATATATATTATAAACAACAGAGGTCCCAGGACAGAGCCTTGAGGCACTCCACTTACAACATTTTCCCACTCTGACTTGATTCCATTTATACTAACTCTCTGTTTCCTTTGGTATAGCCATGCCCTAATCCAGCTTAATATAGCACCCCCAATACCATGAGACTCTATTTTTTTAATCAGTCTTTCATGTGGTACTGTATCAAAAGCTTTGCTAAAGTCAAGGTATACAACATCGCAATCCTTACCACTATCAACTGCCTCAACAATGCTAGAATAAAAAGATAACAAATTTGTTAAACATGAACGGCCATTTATAAAACCATGTTGCGACTCAATTATTAATTTATGTTTTTCAAGATGAAGACGAATTTTATTTGCTATTATAGATTCGAGTAACTTTCCCACAATAGACGTTAGGCTAATTGGTCGATAGTTAGACGCAAGTGATCTATCTCCTTTCTTAAAAACTGGTATCACATTAGCAACTTTCCAAAACTCTGGCACTCTGCCTGACTCTATTGATTTATTAAATATGGTTGACAGTGGGTCACAAAGCTCCTCTTTGCATTCTTTAAGCACCCTAGCAAACACTTCATCCGGCCCTGGGGATTTGTTTGGTTTGGATAATGTTGTTAGTGGAGTCCCTCAGGGCTCTGTCCTGGGACCTCTGTTGTTTATAATATATATAAATGATTAAGATTCAGGTTTGAGTAGCAACATTTTCAAATTTGCCGATGATACGAAAATCAGTAGGGAAATTAATTCGGAGGAGGACTCACTATCACTTCAAGTAGATCTAGATAGGGTTTTGAAATAGTCAAAGGATTGGCAAATGCAGTTTAATGCTGATAAATGTAAAGTTCTGAGGCTAGGTAATGATGATAGAGTTACAAGATACGAGCTAGATGGTGTTGAGATTGCGAAGTCGGATTGCGAAAGGGATCTGGGAGTTATGATTAAGAACATAAGAACATAAGAACATAAGAACATAAGAACAAAGGTAACTGCAGAAGGCCTATTGGCCCATACGAGGCAGCTCCTATTCTATAACCACCCAATCCCACTCATATACTTGTCCAACCCGTGCTTGAAACAATCGAGGGACCCCACCTCCACAATGTTACGCGGCAATTGGTTCCACAAATCAACAACCCTGTTACTGAACCAGTATTTACCCAAGTCTTTCCTAAATCTAAACTTATCCAATTTATATCCATTGTTTCGTGTTCTGTCCTGTGTTGATACTTTTAATACCCTATTAATATCCCCCCGGTTATGTCCATTCATCCACTTGTAAACCTCTATCATGTCACCCCTAACTCTTCGCCTTTCCAGTGAATGCAACTTAAGCTTTGTTAATCTTTCTTCATATGAAAGATTTCTAATTTGGGGAATTAACTTAGTCATCCTACGCTGGACACGTTCAAGTGAATTTATATCCATTCTATAATATGGCGACCAAAACTGAACTGCATAATCTAAATGGGGCCTAACTAGAGCAAGATATAGCTTGAGAACCACACCAGGTGTCTTGTTACTAACGCTGCGATTAATAAATCCAAGTGTCCGATTTGCCTTATTACGAACATTTATGCATTGATCCTTTTGTTTTAAATTCTTACTAATCATAACTCCCAGATCCCTTTCGCAATCCGACTTCGCAATCACAACACCATCTAGCTCGTATCTTGTAACTCTATCATCATTACCTAACCTCAGAACTTTACATTTATCAGCATTAAACTGCATCTGCCAATCCTTTGACCATTTCAAAACCCTATCTAGATCAACTTGAAGTGATAGTGAGTCCTCCTCCGAATTAATTTCCCTACCGATTTTCGTATCATCGGCAAATTTGCAAATGTTGCTACTCAAACCTGAATCTAAATCATTTATATATATTATAAACAACAGAGGTCCCAGGACAGAGCCTTGAGGCACTCCACTTACAACATTTTCCCACTCTGACTTGATTCCATTTATACTAACTCTCTGTTTCCTTTGGTATAGCCATGCCCTAATCCAGCTTAATATAGCACCCCCAATACCATGAGACTCTATTTTTTTAATCAGTCTTTCATGTGGCACTGTATCAAAAGCTTTGCTAAAGTCAAGGTATACAACATCGCAATCCTTACCACTATCAACTGCCTCAACAATGCTAGAATAAAAAGATAACAAATTTGTTAAACATGAACGGCCATTTATAAAACCATGTTGCGACTCAATTATTAATTTATGTTTTTCAAGATGAAGACGAATTTTATTTGCTATTATAGATTCGAGTAACTTTCCCACAATAGACGTTAGGCTAATTGGTCGATAGTTAGACGCAAGTGATCTATCTCCTTTCTTAAAAACTGGTATCACATTAGCAACTTTCCAAAACTCTGGCACTCTGCCTGACTCTATTGATTTATTAAATATGGTTGACAGTGGGTCACAAAGCTCCTCTTTGCATTCTTTAAGCACCCTAGCAAACACTTCATCCGGCCCTGGGGATTTGTTTGGTTTGGATAATGTTGTTAGTGGAGTCCCTCAGGGCTCTGTCCTGGGACCTCTGTTGTTTATAATATATATAAATGATTAAGATTCAGGTTTGAGTAGCAACATTTTCAAATTTGCCGATGATACGAAAATCAGTAGGGAAATTAATTCGGAGGAGGACTCACTATCACTTCAAGTAGATCTAGATAGGGTTTTGAAATAGTCAAAGGATTGGCAAATGCAGTTTAATGCTGATAAATGTAAAGTTCTGAGGCTAGGTAATGATGATAGAGTTACAAGATACGAGCTAGATGGTGTTGAGATTGCGAAGTCGGATTGCGAAAGGGATCTGGGAGTTATGATTAAGAACATAAGAACATAAGAACATAAGAACATAAGAACAAAGGTAACTGCAGAAGGCCTATTGGCCCATACGAGGCAGCTCCTATTCTATAACCACCCAATCCCACTCATATACTTGTCCAACCCGTGCTTGAAACAATCGAGGGACCCCACCTCCACAATGTTACGCGGCAATTGGTTCCACAAATCAACAACCCTGTTACTGAACCAGTATTTACCCAAGTCTTTCCTAAATCTAAACTTATCCAATTTATATCCATTGTTTCGTGTTCTGTCCTGTGTTGATACTTTTAATACCCTATTAATATCCCCCCGGTTATGTCCATTCATCCACTTGTAAACCTCTATCATGTCACCCCTAACTCTTCGCCTTTCCAGTGAATGCAACTTAAGCTTTGTTAATCTTTCTTCATATGAAAGATTTCTAATTTGGGGAATTAACTTAGTCATCCTACGCTGGACACGTTCAAGTGAATTTATATCCATTCTATAATATGGCGACCAAAACTGAACTGCATAATCTAAATGGGGCCTAACTAGAGCAAGATATAGCTTGAGAACCACACCAGGTGTCTTGTTACTAACGCTGCGATTAATAAATCCAAGTGTCCGATTTGCCTTATTACGAACATTTATGCATTGATCCTTTTGTTTTAAATTCTTACTAATCATAACTCCCAGATCCCTTTCGCAATCCGACTTCGCAATCACAACACCATCTAGCTCGTATCTTGTAACTCTATCATCATTACCTAACCTCAGAACTTTACATTTATCAGCATTAAACTGCATCTGCCAATCCTTTGACCATTTCAAAACCCTATCTAGATCAACTTGAAGTGATAGTGAGTCCTCCTCCGAATTAATTTCCCTACCGATTTTCGTATCATCGGCAAATTTGCAAATGTTGCTACTCAAACCTGAATCTAAATCATTTATATATATTATAAACAACAGAGGTCCCAGGACAGAGCCTTGAGGCACTCCACTTACAACATTTTCCCACTCTGACTTGATTCCATTTATACTAACTCTCTGTTTCCTTTGGTATAGCCATGCCCTAATCCAGCTTAATATAGCACCCCCAATACCATGAGACTCTATTTTTTTAATCAGTCTTTCATGTGGCACTGTATCAAAAGCTTTGCTAAAGTCAAGGTATACAACATCGCAATCCTTACCACTATCAACTGCCTCAACAATGCTAGAATAAAAAGATAACAAATTTGTTAAACATGAACGGCCATTTATAAAACCATGTTGCGACTCAATTATTAATTTATGTTTTTCAAGATGAAGACGAATTTTATTTGCTATTATAGATTCGAGTAACTTTCCCACAATAGACGTTAGGCTAATTGGTCGATAGTTAGACGCAAGTGATCTATCTCCTTTCTTAAAAACTGGTATCACATTAGCAACTTTCCAAAACTCTGGCACTCTGCCTGACTCTATTGATTTATTAAATATGGTTGACAGTGGGTCACAAAGCTCCTCTTTGCATTCTTTAAGCACCCTAGCAAACACTTCATCCGGCCCTGGGGATTTGTTTGGTTTGAGTTTTACTATTTGTTTAAGAACATCCTCCCTGGTAACTGCTAAACTCGTCAACCTGTCCTCGTCCCCACCCACATAAACTTGTTCGGCTGAAGGCATATTGTTAAGTTCCTCTTTAGTAAATACAGATACAAAATATTTATTAAAAATACTACTCATCTCTTCATCACTATCTGTTATTTGACCTGTCTCAGTTTTTAATGGACCTATCCTTTCCCTAGTCTTAGTACGATATTTAACAAATTTGTTATCTTTTTATTCTAGCATTGTTGAGGCAGTTGATAGTGGTAAGGATTGCGATGTTGTATACCTTGACTTTAGCAAAGCTTTTGATACAGTGCCACATGAAAGACTGATTAAAAAAATAGAGTCTCATGGTATTGGGGGTGCTATATTAAGCTGGATTAGGGCATGGCTATACCAAAGGAAACAGAGAGTTAGTATAAATGGAATCAAGTCAGAGTGGGAAAATGTTGTAAGTGGAGTGCCTCAAGGCTCTGTCCTGGGACCTCTGTTGTTTATAATATATATAAATGATTTAGATTCAGGTTTGAGTAGCAACATTTGCAAATTTGCCGATGATACGAAAATCGGTAGGGAAATTAATTCGGAGGAGGACTCACTATCACTTCAAGTTGATCTAGATAGGGTTTTGAAATGGTCAAAGGATTGGCAGATGCAGTTTAATGCTGATAAATGTAAAGTTCTGAGGTTAGGTAATGATGATAGAGTTACTAGATACGAGCTAGATGGTGTTGTGATTGCGAAGTCGGATTGCGAAAGGGATCTGGGAGTTATGATTAGTAAGAATTTAAAACAAAAGGATCAATGCATAAATGTTCGTAATAAGGCAAATCGGACACTTGGATTTATTAATCGCAGCGTTAGTAACAAGACACCTGGTGTGGTTCTCAAGCTATATCTTGCTCTAGTTAGGCCCCATTTAGATTATGCAGTTCAGTTTTGGTCGCCATATTATAGAATGGATATAAATTCACTTGAACGTGTCCAGCGTAGGATGACTAAGTTAATTCCCCAAATTAGAAATCTTTCATATGAAGAAAGATTAACAAAGCTTAAGTTGCATTCACTGGAAAGGCGAAGAGTTAGGGGCGACATGATAGAGGTTTACAAGTGGGTGAATGGACATAACAAGGGGGATATTAATAGGGTATTAAAAGTATCAACACAGGACAGAACACGAAACAATGGGTATAAATTGGATAAGTTTAGATTTAGGAAAGACTTGGGTAAATACTGGTTCAGTAACAGGGTTGTAGATTTGTGGAACCAATTGCCGCGTAACGTGGTGGAGGTGGGGTCCCTCGATTGTTTCAAGCGCGGGTTGGACAAGTATATGAGTGGGATTGGGTGGTTATAGAATAGGAGCTGCCTCGTATGGGCCAATAGGCCTTCTGCAGTTACCTTTGTTCTTATGTTCTTATATAACTGAAAAAACCCTTTAGGATTTGTCTTTGCTTGCCCTGCTATGCGAACTTCATAGTTTCTTTTTGCTTTCCTTATCTCTTTTTTAACATTTCTAACCAGTTGTACGAATTCCTGTTCTAAAGTGACCTCCCCATTTTTAATCCTTTTGTACCAAGCTCTCTTTTTACCTATAAGGTTCTTCAAATTCTTTGTTATCCACTTTGGGTCATTAGTATACGATCTATTCAGTTTGTATGGTATACTACGTTCCTGTGCTTTGTTTAGAATATTCTTAAATAAGTTATATATTGAATCCACATCGAAATCCCCATTTAAGTCACCTATCGCTGGGTTCATGTCTCGCTCCAAGACCGGCCCACACCCCATACCCAAGCCTTTCCAATCAATTTGACCCAAAAAATTTCTTAGGCTATTAAAATCAGCTTTTCGAAAATCTGGCACTTTAACAGAATTTTCTCCTACTGGTCTATTCCATTCTATGCTAAATCTGATTTCTTTGTGATCACTGCTCCCTAGCTCACTCCCTATTTCGATGTCATTAATTTGCGTTTCCCTGTTAGTTAACACTAAATCTAAAATATTATTTTCCCGTGTTGGTTCCTTAATGTGTTGCGTAAGAAAGCAATCGTCAATTAATTCTAGAAAATCTTCTGCTTCACTATTCCCTGTTTTGTTCAACCAGTTTATTCCACTAAAATTAAAGTCACCCATGACATAAATACTGTTAGATCTAGATGCTCTAGATATTTCATCCCATAGATGCTTTGCTTCCATTCTGTCTAAATTTGGTGGCCTATATATTACTCCTATTATAATATTATTAGCTTTTTTCGTTTAATTCAATCCAAATAGTTTCTGTGTGTGGCTCTGTTTTGATTCCCTCTTTGAGACTACATTTCAAATTGTCCCTAACATATATGGCTACTCCACCTCCTCGTCTAATATATCTATCTGTGTGAAATAGTTTAAATCCATATATTTGATATTCAGCTAATAGTTCTCTATTTTCTACATTCATCCACGTTTCGGTAAGTGCAATAATATATATTTTTTCTGTGCAGACAAGAGCATTTAATTCGTTAATTTTATTTCTTAGACTTCTACTGTTAGTGTAATATACCCTAAGTGAATTGTTATTTTGCGGACCTTCTCTTTCCCTGATCGTTTTGCCAATTCCTTTCTCCCACAAACACATACTTTTATTACCTCCTTCCTCCAAATCAATTCCCATACCTCTATCTACTAACAGTTTAAACCCAAACAAACACCTCTAACCACTTCTTCTAGCGAGTTCGCAACAGCAACAACCCCAGCTCTCGATAGATGCACCCCATCACGAGCATACATTTCATTTCTTCCATAGAAGTGTTCCCAGTTGTCTATGAAAGATATTGCATTTGATTTGCAATATCTTTCCAGCCGGCGATTGACACCAAGTGCCCTCGATATCCATTCATTTCCCACTCCCTTTCTTGGAAGAATGCCACATAAGAACAAAGGCAACTGCAGAAGGCCTATTAGCCCATACGAGGCAGCTCCTATTTATAACCACCCAATCCCACTCATATACATGTCAAACCCGCGTTTGAAACAATCGAGGGACCCCACCTCCACAATGTTACGGGACAATTGGTTCCACAAATCAACAACCCTGTTACTGAACCAGTATTTACCCAAGTATTTCCTAAATCTAAACTTATCCAATTTATACCCATTGTTTCGTGTTCTGTCTTGTGTTGATACTTTTAATACCCTATTAATATCCCCCCTGTTATGTCCATTCATCCACTTTTAAACCTCTATCATGTCACCCCTAACTCTTCGCCTTTCCAGTGAATTCAACTTAAGCTTTGTTATTCTTTCTTCATATGAAAGATTTCTAATTTGGGGAATTAACTTAGTCATCCTACGCTGGACACGTTCAAGTGAATTTATATCCATTCTATAATATGGCGACCAAAACTGAACTGCAAAATCTAAATGGGGCCTAACTAGAGCAATATATAGCTTGAGAACCACACCAGGTGTCTTGTTACTAACGCTGCGATTAATAAATCCAAGTGTCCGATTTGCCTTATTACGAACATTTATGCATTGATCCTTTTGTTTTAAATTCTTACTAATCATAACTCCCAGATCCCTTTCGCAATCCGACTTCGCAATCTCAACACCATCTAGCTCGTATCATGTAACTCTATAATCATTACCTAACTTCAGAACTTTACATTTATCTGTATTAAACTGCATCTGCCAATCCTTTGACCATTTCAAAACCCTAACTAGATCAACTTGAAGTGATAGTGAGCCCTCCTCCGAATTAATTTCCCTACCGATTTTCGTATCATCAGCAAATTTGCAAATGTTGCTACTCAAACCTGAATCTAAATTATTTATATATATTATAAACAACAGAGGTCCCAGGACAGAGCCTTGAGGCACTCCACTTACAACATTTTCCCACTCTGACTTGACTCCAATTATACTAACTCTCTGTTTCCTTTGGTATAGCCATGCCCTAATCCAGTTTAATATAGCACCCCCAATACCATGAGCCTCTATCTTTTTAATCAGTCTTTCATGTGGCACTGTATCAAAAGCTTTGCTAAAGTCAAGGTACACAACATCACAATCCTTACCACTATCAACTGCCTCAACTATGCTAGAATAAAAAGATAACCAATTTGTTAAACATGAACGGCCATTTATAAAACCATGTTGCGACTCAATTATTAATTTATGTTTTTCAAGATGAAGACGAATTTTATTTGCTATTATAGATTCGAGTAACTTTCCCACAATAGACGTTAGGCTAATTGGTCGATAGTTAGACGCAAGTGATCTATCTCCTTTCTTTAAAACTGGTATCACATTAGCAACTTTCCAAAACTCTGGCACTCTGCCTGACTCTATTGATTTGTTAAATATGGTTGACAGTGGGTCACAAAGCTCCTCTTTGCATTCTTTAATCACCCTGGCAAACACTTCATCCGGCCCTGGGGATTTGTTTGGTTTGAGTTTTTCTATTTGTTTAAGAACATCCTCCCTGGTAACTACTAAACTCGTCAACCTGTCCTCGTCCCCACCCACATAGAC
This sequence comes from Procambarus clarkii, assembly GCF_040958095.1. NCBI lineage: Eukaryota > Metazoa > Arthropoda > Malacostraca > Decapoda > Cambaridae > Procambarus > Procambarus clarkii. The sequence continues at coordinate 1,741,605 of NC_091172.1, forward strand.
TTGTTCGGCTGAAGGCATATTGTTAAGTTCCTCTTTAGTAAATACAGATACAAAATATTTATTGAAAATACTACTCATCTCTTCATCACTATCTGTTAATTGACCTGTCTCAATTTTTAATGGACCTATCCTTTCCCTAGTCTTAGTATGATATAACTGAAAAAACCCTTTAGGATTTGTCTTTGCTTGCCCTGCAATGCGAACTTCATAGTTTCTTTTTGCTTTCCTTATCTCTTTTTTAACAATTCTAACCAGTTGTACGAATTCCTGTTCTAAAGTGACCTCCCCATTTTTAATCCTTTTGTACCAAGCTCTCTTTTTACCTATAAGGTTCTTCAAATTCTTTGTTATCCACTTTGGGTCATTAGTATTCGATCTATTAAATTTGTATGGTATACTACGTTCCTGTGATTTGTTTAGAATATTCTTAAATAAGTTATATATTGAATTCACATCGAAATCCCCCATTTACGTCACCTATCGCTGGGTTCATATCTCGCTCCAAGACCGGCCCCCACCCCATACCCAAGACTTTCCAATCAATTTGACCCAAAAAATTTCTAAGGCTATTAAAATCAGCTTTTCGAAAATCTGGCACTTTAACAGAATTTTCTCCTTCAGGTCTATTCCATTCTATGCTTAATCTGATTTCTTTGTGATCCCTGTTCCCTGGCTCACTCCCTATTTCGATGTCATTAATTTGTGTTTCCCTGTTAGTTAACACTAAATCTAAAATATTATTTTCCCGTGTTGGTTCCTTAATATGTTGCGTAAGAAAGCAATCGTCAATTAATTCTAGAAAATCTTCTGCTTCACTATTCCCTGTTTTGTTCAACCACTTTATTCTACTAAAATTAAAGTCACCCATGACGTAAATACTGTTAGATCTAGATGCCCTAGATATTTCATCCCATAGATGCTTTGCTTCCATTTTGTCTAAATTTGGTGGCCTATATATAACTCCTATTATAATATTATTTGCTTTTTCGTATAATTCTATCCAAATAGTTTCTGTGTGTTTCTGTTGACCCAAAGAATTTCTTAGGCTATTAAAATCAGCTTTTCGAAAATCTGGCACTTTAACAGAATTTTCTCCTACAGGTCTATTCCATTCTATGCTAAATCTGATTTCTTTGTGATCACAGTTCCCTAGCTCACTCCCTATTTCGATGTCATCACTCCCTTTTTCGATGTAATTAGTAAGAATTTAAAACAAAAGGATCAATGCATGAATGTTCGTAATAAGGCGAATAGGACACTGGGATTTATTAATCGAAGCGTTAGTAACAAGACACCTGGTGTGGTTCTTAAGCTATATCTTGTTCTGGTTAGGCCCCATTTAGATTATGCAGTTCAGTTTTTGTATCCGTATTATAGAATGAATATAAATTCACTTGAACGTGTTCAACATAGGATGACTAAGTTAATTCCCCAAATTAGAAATCTTTCATATGAAGAAAGATTAACAAAGCTTAAGTTGCATTCACTGGAAATTCGAAGAGTTTGGGGTAACATGATAGAGGTTTACAAGTGGATGAATGGACATAACAGGGGGGATATTAATAGGGTATTAAAAATATCAACACAAGACAGAACACGAAACAATGGGTATAAATTGGATAAGTTTAGATTTAGGAAAGACTTGGGTAAATACTGGTTCAGTAACAGGGTTGCTGATTTGTGGAACCAATTGCCGCGTAACGTGATGGTGGTGGTGTCCCTCGATTGTTTCAAGCGCGGGTTGGACAAGTATATGAGTGGGATTGGGTGGTTATAGAATAGGAGCTGCCTCATATGGGCCAATAGGCCTTCTGCAGTTACCTTTGTTCTTATGTTCTTATGCAGGGAGGTTTTGGACAAATGTGACGAAACGCCGCTTTCAGTACTTGGCATATGTTGGGTATATAAATTCGTAATTTCAAACTGTGAATACGTGCAGAGAGCCAGAATTTGGCTCCAAAATATGGCTCATGCCTTGAAATAGGGATGTTTGGGGTATTTTGAAAACTGCAGGGAGGTTTGGGACAAATGTGACCAAACGCCACTTTCAGTACTTAGCATATGTTGGGTATAAAAAGTCGTAATTTCAAACTGCGAATACGAGCAAAGAGCCAGAATTTGGCTCCAACATATGGCTCAGGCCTCGAAATTGGGATATTTGGGATATTTCGAAAACTGCAGATGAGTTTGTGCGAAATGTGACTCACTGCCGCTTTAAAGACTTGGCATATGTTGGGTATAAAATGTCGTAATTTCAAACCGCGAATACGTGCATAGAGCCAGAATTTGGCTCCAAAATATTGCTCAGGCCTCGAAATTGGGATGTTTGGGATATATTTAAAACTGCAGGGAGGGGTTTGGGACAAATGTGACCTAATGCCACTTTTAGTACTTGGTATATGTTGGGTATAAAAAAGTGGTAATTTCAAACAGCGAATACGTGCAGAGAACCAGAATTTGGCTATAAAATATTGCTCAGGCCTCAAAATTGGGATGTTTGGAATATTTTGAAAACTGCAGGGGGGATTGAGACAAATGTGACCAAACGCCGCTTTCAGTACTTGGCATGTTGAGTATAAAAAAGTCGTAATTTCAAACTGCGAATACATGCAGAGAGCCAGAATTTGGTTCCAAAATATGGCTCAGGCCATGAAATTGGGATGTTTGGAATATTTTGAAAACTGCAAGGGGGATTGAGACAAATGTGACCAAATGCCGCTTTCAGTACTTGGCATTTGTTGGGAATAAAAAAGTGGTAATTTCAAACTGCGAATACGTGCAGAGAGCCAGAATTTGGCTCCAAAATATGGCTCAGGCCTCAAAATTAGGATATTTGGGATATTTCGAAAACTGCAGGTGAGTTTGTGTGAAATGTGACTCACTGCCGCTTTCAGGACTTGGCATATGTTGGGTATAAAATGTAGTAATTTCAAACCGCGAATACGTGCATAGAGCCAGAATTTGGCTCCAAAATATTGTTCAGGCCTCGAAATTGGTATGTTTGAAATATTTTGAAAACTGCAGGGGGGGTTTGGGACAAATGTGACCAAACGCCGCTTTCAGTACTTGGCATATGTTGGGCATAAAAAAGTCGTAATTTCAAACTGCGAATACGTGCAGAAAGCTAGAATTTGGCTCCAAAATATTGTTCAGGCCTCGAAATTGTGATATTTGGGATATTTCGAAAACTGCAGGGGAGTTTGTGCGAAATGTGACTCACTGCCGCTTTCATGACTTGGCATATGTTGGGTATAAAATATCGTAATTTCAAACCGCGAATACGTGCATAGAGCCAGAATTTGGCTCCAAAATATTGCTCATGCCTCGAAATTGGAATTTTTGGGATATTTTGAAAACTGCAGGGAGGTTTGGGACAAATGTGACCAAATGCCACTTTCAGTACTTGGCAAATGTTGGGTATAAAAAGTCGTAATTTCAAACTTTGAATACGTGCAGAGAGCCAGAATTTGGCTCCAAAATATAGCTCAGGCCTCAAAATTTTGATATTTAGGATATTTCGAAAACTGCAGGGGAGTTTGTGCGAAATGTGACTCACTGCCGCTTTCAGGACTTGGCAAATGTTGGGTATAAAATGTCGTAATTTCAAACCGCGAATACGTGTATAGAGCCAGAATTTGGTTCCAAAATATGGCTCAGGCCTTGAAATTGGGATGTTTGGGATATTTTGAAAACTGCAGGGGGGAGGGGGGACAAATGTGACCAAACGCCGTGTTCAGTACTTGGCATGTTGAGTATAAAAAAATCGTAATTTCAAACTGCGAATACGTGCAAAGAGCCAATATTTGGTTCCATTATATGGCTCAGGCCTCGAAATTGGGATGTTTGGGATATTTTGAAAACTGCAGGAGAGTTTGTGCAAAATGTGACTCACTGCCACTTTCAGTACTTGGCATATATGAGGTATAAAAAGTCGTAATATCAAACTGTGAATACTTGCAGAGATCCAGACGTTGACTCCAAAATATGGCTCAGGCCTCGATATTGGGATGTTTGGGATATTTTGAACACTGCAGGGAGGTTTGGGACATATGTGACAAAACGGCGCTTTCAGTACTTCGCATATGTTGGGTATAAAAAATCGTAATTTCAAACTACGAATACGTGCAGAGAGCCAGAATTTGGCTCCAAAATGTGAATCAAGCCTTAAAATTGGGATGTTTGGGATATTTGGAAAACTGCAAAGGGGATTGGGCCAAATGTGACCAAACGCCGCTTTCAGGGCTTGGCATATGTTGGGTATAACAAAGTCGCAATTTTAAACTGCGAATACATGCAGAGAGCCAGAATTTGGCTCCAAAATACGGCTCAGGCCTCGACATTGAAATATTTGGGATATTTCGAAAACTGCAGAGGGAGTTTGTGCAGAATGTGACTAACTGCCCCTTTCAGGACTTAGCCTATGTTGGGTATAAAAATTCGTATTTTCAATCTGCGAATACGTGCATGGAGTCAGAATTTGGCTCCAAAATATGGCTCAGTAATTGAAATTGGGATGTTTGGGATATTTTGAAAACTGCAGGGAGGTTTGGGACAAATGTGACGAAACGCCGCTTTCAGTTTTTGGCATATGTTGGGTATATAAATTCGTAATTTCAAACTGCGAATACGTGCAGAGCCAGAATTTGGCTCCAAAATATGTCTCATTCCTCGAAATTGAGATGTTTGGGATATTTTAAAAACTGCTGGGGGAGTTTGGGACATATGTGACCAAACTCCGATTTCAGTACTTGGCATATGTTGGGTATAAAAATTGAAATATCAAACTGCGAATACGTGCAGAGAGCCAGAATTTGGCTCCAAAATATTGCTCATGCCTCGAAATTGGAATTTTTGGGATATTTTGAAAACTGCAGGGAGGTTTGGGACAAATGTGACCAAATGCCACTTTCAGTACTTGGCAAATGTTGGGTATAAAAAGTCGTAATTTCAAACTTTGAATACGTGCAGAGAGCCAGAATTTGGCTCCAAAATATAGCTCAGGCCTCAAAATGTTGATATTTAGGATATTTCGAAAACTGCAGGGGAGTTTGTGCGAAATGTGACTCACTGCCGCTTTCAGGACTTGGCAAATGTTGGGTATAAAATGTCGTAATTTCAAACCGCGAATACGTGTATAGAGCCAGAATTTGGTTCCAAAATATGGCTCAGGCCTTGAAATTGGGATGTTTGGGATATTTTGAAAACTGCGGGGGGGAGGGGGGACAAATGTGACCAAATGCCGTGTTCAGTACTTGGCATGTTGAGTATAAAAAAATCGTAATTTCAAACTGCGAATACGTGCAAAGAGCCAGAATTGGGTTCCAAAATTCGGCTCAGGCCTCGAAATTAGGATATTTGGGATATTTTAAAAACTGCAGGGGAGTTTGTGCGAAATGTGACACACTGCCTCTTTCAAGACTTGGCATATGTTGGGTATAAAATGTCGTAACATCAAACCGCGAATACGTGCAGAGAGCCAATATTTGGTTCCATTATATGGCTCAGGCCTCGAAATTGGGATGTTTGGGATATTTTGAAAACTGCAGGAGAGTTTGTGCAAAATGTGACTCACTGCCACTTTCAGTACTTGGCATATGTTGGGTATAAAAAGTCGTAATATCAAACTGTGAATACTTGCAGAGATCCAGACGTTGACTCCAAAATATGGCTCAGGCCTCGATATTGGGATGTTTGGGATATTTTGAACACTGCAGGGAGGTTTGGGACAAATGTGACAAAACGGCGCTTTCAGTACTTCGCATATGTTGGGTATAAAAAATCGTAATTTCAAACTACGAATACGTGCAGAGAGCCAGAATTTGGCTCCAAAATGTGAATCAAGCCTTAAAATTGGGATGTTTGGGATATTTGGAAAACTGCAAAGGGGATTGGGCCAAATGTGACCAAACGCCGCTTTCAGGGCTTGGCATATGTTGGGTATAAAAAAGTCGCAATTTTAAACTGCGAATACATGCAGAGAGCCAGAATTTGGCTCCAAAATACGGCTCAGGCCTCGAAATTGAGATATTTGGGATATTTCGAAAACTGCAGAGGGAGTTTGTGCAGAATGTGACTAACTGCCCCTTTCAGGACTTAGCATATGTTGGGTATAAAAATTCGTATTTTCAATCTGCGAATACGTGCATAGAGGCAGAATTTGGCTCCAAAATATGGCTCAGTAATTGAAATTGGGATGTTTGGGATATTTTGAAAACTGCAGGGAGGTTTGGGACAAATGTGACGAAACGCCGTTTTCAGTTTTTGGCATATGTTGGGTATATAAATTCGTAATTTCAAACTGCGAATACGTGCAGAGCCAAAATTTGGCTCCAAAATATGGCTCATTCCTCGAAATTGGGATGTTTGGGATATTTTAAAAACTGCTGGGGGAGTTTGGGACATATGTGACCAAACTCCGATTTCAATACTTGGCATATGTTGGGTATAAAAATCGTAATATCAAACTGCGAATACGTGCAGAGAGCCAGAATTTGGCTCCAAAATATTGCTCAGGCCTCGATATTGTGATGTTTGGGATATTTTGAAAACTGCTGGGAGGTTTGGGACAAATGTAACCAATTGCCGCTTTCAGTACTTGGCATATGTTGGGTATAATAAAGTCGTAATTTCAAACTGCGAATACGTGCAGAGAGCCAGAATTTGGCTCCAAAATATGGCTCAGGCCTAGAAATTGGGATGTTTGGGATATTTTGAAAACTGCAAGGGGATTGAGACAAATGTGACCAAACACCGCTATCAGTACTTGGCATATGTTGGGTATAAAAAAGTGGTAATTTCAAACTGCGAATACGTGCAGAGAGCCAGAATTTGGCTCCAAAATATAGCTCAGGCCGCAAAATTAGGATATTTAGGATATTTCGAAAACTGCAGGTGAGTTTGTGCGAAATGTGACTCACTGCCGCTTTCAGGACTTGGCATATGTTGGGTATAAAATGTCGTAATTTCAAACCGCGAATACATGCATAGAGCCAGAATTTGGCTCCAAAATATTGCTCAGGCCTCGAAATTGGGATGTTTGAGATATTTTGAAAACTGCAGGGGGGTTTGGGACAAATGTGACCAAACGCCGCTTTCAGTACTTGGCATATGTTGGGCAAAAAAAGCCGTAATTTCAAACTGCGAATACGTGCAGAAAGCTAGAATTTGGCTCTAAAAATATTCTTCAGGCCTCGAAATTGGGATATTTGGGATATTTCGAAAACTGCAGGGGAGTTTGTGCGAAATGTGACTCACTGCCGCTTTCATGACTTGGCATATGTTGGGTATAAAATATCGTAATTTCAAACCGCGAACACGTGCATAGAGCCAGAATTTGGCTCCAAAATATGGTTCATGCCTCGAAATTGGAATTTTTGGGATATTTTGAAAACTGCAGGGAGGTTTGGGACAAATGTGACCAAATGGCACTTTCAGTACTTGGCAAATGTTGGGTATAAAAATTCGTAATTTCAAACTTTGAATACGTGCAGAGAGTCAGAATTTGGCTCCAAAATATGGTTCATGCCTCGAAATTGGAATTTTTGGGATATTTTGAAAACTGCAGGGAGGTTTGGGACAAATGTGACCAAATGGCACTTTCAGTACTTGGCAAATGTTGGGTATAAAAATTCGTAATTTCAAACTTTGAATACGTGCAGAGAGTCAGAATTTGGCTCCAAAATATAGCTCAGGCCTCAAAATTTTGATATTTAGGATATTTCGAAAACTGCAGGGGAGTTTGTGCGAAATGTGACTCACTGCCGCTTTCAGGACTTGGCATATGTTGGGTACAAAATGTCGTAATTTCAAACCGCGAATACGTGCATTGAGCCAGAATTGGGCTCCAAAATATGGCTCAGGCCTCGAAATTGGGATGTTTGGGATATTTTGAAAACTGCAGGTTTTTTTTGGACAAATGGGACCAAACGCCGCGTTCAGTACTTGGCATATGTTGGGTATAAAAAAGTTGTAATTTCAAACTGCGAATACGTGCAGAGAGCCAGAATATGGCTCCAAAAAACGGCTCTGGCCTCGAAATTGGGATATTTGGGATATTTGGAAAACTGCAGGGGAGTTTGTGCAAAATGTGATTAACTGCCGCTTTCAGGATTTAGTATATGTTGGGTATAAAAAGTCGTAATTTCAATCTGCGAATACGTGCATAGAGCCAGAATTTGGCTCCAAAATATTACTCTGTCCTAGAAATTGGGATGTTTGGGATATTTTGAAAACTGCAGGGGGGGGTTTGGGACAAATATGACAAAACTCCGCTTTCAGTACTTGGCATATATTGGGTATAAAAATGTCTTAATTTCAAACTGCAAATACGTGCAGAGAGCCAGAGTTTGGCTCCAAAATTTTTTTTCTCAGGCCTCGAAATTGGGATGTTTGGGATATTTCGAAAACTGCAGGGGAGTTTGTGCAAAATGTGACTCACTGCCGCTTTCAATACTTGGCATATGTTGGGTATAAAAATCAAAATATCAAACTGCGAGTACGTGCAGAGAGCCAGAATTTGGCTCCAAAATATGACTCAGGCCTCGATATTGTGATGTTTGGGATATTTTGAAAACTGCTGGGAGGTTTGGGACAAATGCAACCAAACGCCGCTTTCAGTACTTGGCATATGTTGGGTATAAAAAAGTCGTAATTTCAAACTGCGAATACGTGCAGAGAGCCAGAATTTGGCTCCAAAATATGGCTCAGGCCTCGAAATTGGGATGTTTGGGTTATTTTGAAAACAGCAGGGGAGTTTGTGCGAAATGTGACTCACTGCCGCTTTAAAGACTTGGCATATGTTGGGTATAAAATGTCGTAATTTCAAACCGCGAATACGTGCATAGAGCCAGAATTTGGCTCCAAAATATTGCTCAGGCCTCGAAATTGGGATGTTTGGGATATATTTAAAATTGCAGGGAGGGGTTTGGGACAAATGTGACCTAATGCCACTTTTAGTACTTGGTATATGTTGGGTATAAAAAAGTGGTAATTTCAAACAGCGAATACGTGCAGAGAACCAGAATTTGGCTCTAAAATATTGCTCAGGCCTCAAAATTGGGATGTTTGGAATATTTTGAAAACTGCAGGGGGGATTGAGACAAATGTGACCAAACGCCGCTTTCAGTACTTGGCATGTTGAGTATAAAAAAGTCGTAATTTCAAACTGCGAATACGTGCAGAGAGCCAGAATTTGGTTCCAAAATATGGCTCAGGCCATGAAATTGGGATGTTTGGAATATTTTGAAAACTGCAAGGGGGATTGAGACAAATGTGACCAAATGCCGCTTTCAGTACTTGGCATTTGTTGGGAATAAAAAAGTGGTAATTTCAAACTGCGAATACGTGCAGAGAGCCAGAATTTGGCTCCAAAATATGGCTCAGGCCTCAAAATTAGGATATTTGGGATATTTCGAAACCTGCAGGTGAGTTTGTGTGAAATGTGACTCACTGCCGCTTTCAGGACTTGGCATATGTTGGGTATAAAATGTAGTAATTTCAAACCGCGAATACGTGCATAGAGCCAGAATTTGGCTCCAAAATATTGCTCAGGCCTCAAAATTGGTATGTTTGAAATATTTTGAAAACTGCAGGGGGGGTTTGGGACAAATGTGACCAAACGCCGCTTTCAGTACTTGGCATATGTTGGGCATAAAAAAGTCGTAATTTCAAACTGCGAATACGTGCAGAAAGCTAGAATTTGGCTCCAAAATATTGTTCAGGCCTCGAAATTGTGATATTTGGGATATTTCGAAAACTGCAGGGAGTTTGTGCGAAATGTGACTCACTGCCGCTTTCATGACTTGGCATATGTTGGGTATAAAATATCGTAATTTCAAACCGCGAATACGTGCATAGAGCCAGAATTTGGCTCCAAAATATTGCTCATGCCTCGAAATTGGAATTTTTGGGATATTTTGAAAACTGCAGGGAGGTTTGGGACAAATGTGACCAAATGCCACTTTCAGTACTTGGCAAATGTTGGGTATAAAAAGTCGTAATTTCAAACTTTGAATACGTGCAGAGAGCCAGAATTTGGCTCCAAAATATAGCTCAGGCCTCAAAATTTTGATATTTAGGATATTTCGAAAACTGCAGGGGAGTTTGTGCGAAATGTGACTCACTGCCGCTTTCAGGACTTGGCAAATGTTGGGTATAAAATGTCGTAATTTCAAACCGCGAATACGTGTATAGAGCCAGAATTTGGTTCCAAAATATGGCTCAGGCTTTGAAATTGGGATGTTTAGGATATTTTGAAAACTGCGGGGGGAGGGAGGACAAATGTGACCAAACGCGTGTTCAGTACTTGGCATGTTGAGTATAAAAAAATCGTAATTTCAAACTGCGAATACGTGCAAAGAGCCAGAATTTGGTTCCAAAATATGGCTCATGCCTCGAAATTAGGATATTTGGGATATTTTAAAAACTGCAGGGGAGTTTGTGCGAAATGTGACACACTGCCTCTTTCAAGACTTGGCATATGTTGGGTATAAAATGTCGTAACATCAAACCGCGAATACGTGCAGAGAGCCAATATTTGGTTCCATTATATGGCTCAGGCCTCGAAATTGGGATGTTTGGGATATTTTGAAAACTTCAGGAGAGTTTGTGCAAAATGTGACTCACTGCCACTTTCAGTACTTGGCATATGTTGGGTATAAAAAGTCGTAATATCAAACTGTGAATACTTGCAGAGATCCAGACGTTGACTCCAAAATATGGCTCAGGCCTCGATATTGGGATGTTTGGGATATTTTGAACACTGCAGGGAGGTTTGGGACAAATGTGACAAAACGGCGCTTTCAGTACTTCGCATATGTTGGGTATAAAAAATCGTAATTTCAAACTACTAATACGTGCAGAGAGCCAGAATTTGGCTCCAAAATGTGAATCAAGCCTTAAAATTGGGATGTTTGGGATATTTGGAAAACTGCAAAGGGATTGGGCCAAATGTGACCAAACGCCGCTTTCAGGGCTTGGCATATGTTGGGTATAAAAAAGTCGCAATTTTAAACTGCGAATACATGCAGAGAGCCAGAATTTGGCTCCAAAATACGGCTCAGGCCTCGAAATTGAGATATTTGGGATATTTCGAAAACTGCAGAGGGAGTTTGTGCAGAATGTGACTAACTGCCCCTTTCAGGATTTAGCATATGTTGGGTATAAAAATTCGTATTTTAAATCTGCGAATACGTGCATAGAGTCAGAATTTGGCTCCAAAATATGGCTCAGTAATTGAAATTGGGATGTTTGGGATATTTTGAAAACTGCAGGGAGGTTTGGGACAAATGTGACGAAACGCCGCTTTCAGTTTTTGGCATATGTTGGGTATATAAATTCGTAATTTCAAACTGCGAATACGTGCAGAGCCAGAATTTGACTCCAAAATATGGCTCATTCCTCGAAATTGAGATGTTTGGGATATTTTAAAAACTGCTGGGGGAGTTTGGGACATTGTGACCAAACTCCGATTTAGTACTTGGCATATGTTGGGTATAAAAATCGTAATATCAAACTGCGAATACGTGCAGAGAGCCAGAATTTGGCTCCAAAATATTGCTCATGCCTCGAAATTGGAATTTTTGGGATATTTTGAAAACTGCAGGGAGGTTTGGGACAAATGTGACCAAATGCCACTTTCAGTACTTGGCAAATGTTGGGTATAAAAAGTCGTAATTTCAAACTTTGAATACGTGCAGAGAGCCAGAATTTGGCTCCAAAATATAGCTCAGGCCTCAAAATTTTGATATTTAGGATATTTCGAAAACTGCAGGGGAGTTTGTGCGAAATGTGACTCACTGCTGCTTTCAGGACTTGGCAAATGTTGGGTATAAAATGTCGTAATTTCAAACCGCGAATACGTGTATAGAGCCAGAATTTGGTTCCAAAATATGGCTCAGGCCTTGAAATTGGGATGTTTGGGATATTTTGAAAACTGCGGGGGGGAGGGGGGACAAATGTGACCAAACGCCGTGTTCAGTACTTGGCATGTTGAGTATAAAAAAATCGTAATTTCAAACTGCGAATACGTGCAAAGAGCCAGAATTTGGTTCCAAAATATGGCTCAGGCCTCGAAATTAGGATATTTGGGATATTTTAAAAACTGCAGGGGAGTTTGTGCGAAATGTGACACACTGCCTCTTTCAAGACTTGGCATATGTTGGGTATAAAATGTCGTAACATCCAACCGCGAATACGTGCAGAGAGCCAATATTTGGTTCCATTATATGGCTCAGGCCTCGAAATTGGGATGTTTGGGATATTTTGAAAACTGCAGGAGAGTTTGTGCAAAATGTGACTCACTGCCACTTTCAGTACTTGGCATATGTGAGGTATAAAAAGTCGTAATATCAAACTGTGAATACTTGCAGAGATCCAGACGTTGACTCCAAAATATGGCTCAGGCCTCGATATTGGGATGTTTGGGATATTTTGAACACTGCAGTGAGGTTTGGGACAAATGTGACAAAACGGCGATTTCAGTACTTCGCATATGTTGGGTATAAAAAATCGTAATTTCAAACTACGAATACGTGCAGAGAGCCAGAATTTGGCTCCAAAATGTGAATCAAGCCTTAAAATTGGGATGTTTGGGATATTTGGAAAACTGCAAAGGGGATTGGGCCAAATGTGACCAAACGCCGCTTTCAGGGCTTGGCATATGTTGGGTATAAAAAAGTCGCAATTTTAAACTGCGAATACATGCAGAGAGCCAGAATTTGGCTCCAAAATACGGCTCAGGCCTCGAAATTGAGATATTTGGGATATTTCGAAAACTGCAGAGGGAGTTTGTGCAGAATGTGACTAACTGCCCCTTTCAGGACTTAGCATATGTTGGGTATAAAAATTCGTAATTTCAAACTGCGAATACGTGCAAGAGCCAGAATTTGGCTCCAAAATATGGCTCAGTAATTGAAATTGGATGTTTGGGATATTTTGAAAACTGCAGGGAGTTTGGGACAAATGTGACAACGCCGCTTTCAGTTTTGGCATATGTTGGTATATAAATTCGTAATTTCAAACTGCGAATACGTGCAGAGCCAGAATTTGGCTCCAAAATATGGCTCCTCGAAATTGGGATGTTTGGGATATTTTAAAACTGCAGGGAGTTTGGCAAATGTGACCACTGCCTTTCAGTACTTGGCATATGTTGGGTATAAAAATCGTAATATCAAACTGCGAATACTTGCAGAGAGCCAGAATTGACTCCAAAATATGCTCAGGCCTCGATATTGGGATGTTTGGGATATTTTGAACTGCAGGGAGGTTTGGGACAAATGTGACCAAAGCGCTTTCAGTACTTCGCATATGTTGGGTATAAAAAATCGTAATTTCAAACTACGAATACGTGCAGAGAGCCAGAATTTGGCTCCAAAATGTGAATCAGCCTTAAAATTGGGATGTTTGGGATATTTGAAAACTGCAAGGGGATTGGGCAAATGTGACCAAACGCCGCTTTCAGGGCTTGGCATATGTTGGGTATAAAAAAGTCGCAATTTTAAACTGCGAATACATGCAGAGAGCCAGAATTTGGCTCCAAAATATAGCTCAGGCCTCGAAATTGGGATATTTGGGATATTTCGAAAACTGCAGAGGGAGTTTGTGCGAATGTGACTAACTGCCCTTTCAGGACTTGCATATGTTGGGTATAAAAATTCGTATTTCAATCTGCGAATACGTGCATAGAGTCAGAATTTGGCTCCAAAATATGGCTCAGTCGAAATTGGGATGTTTGGGATATTTTGAAAACTGCAGGGAGGTTTGGGACAAATGTGACGAAACGCCGCTTTCAGTTTGGCATATGTTGGGTATAAAATTCGTAATTTCAAACTGCGAATACGTGCAGAGAGCCAGAATTTGGCTCCAAAATATGGCTCAGCCTCGAAATTGGGATGTTTGGGATATTTTAAAACTGCAGGGGGTTTGGGACAATGTGACCAAACTCTTTCATACTTGGCATATGTTGGGTATAAAAATCGTAATTCAAACTGCGAATACGTGCAGAGAGCCAGAATTTGGCTCCAAAATATGGCTCAGGCCTCGAATTTGATGTTTGGGATATTTTGAAAACTGCAGGGAGGTTTGGGACAAATGTACCAATGCCGCTTTCAGTACTTGGCATATGTTGGGTATAAAAAGTCGTAATTTCAAACTGCGAATACGTGCAGAGCCAGAATTGGCTCCAAAATATGGCTCAGGCCTCGAAATTGGGATGTTTGGGATATTTTGAAAACTGCAGGTTTTTTTTGGACAAATGGGACCAAACGCCGCGTTCAGTACTTGGCATAAGTTGGGTATAAAAAAGTTGTAATTTCAAACTGCGAATACGTGCAGAGAGCCAGAATATGGCTCCAAAAAACGGCTCAGGCCTCGAAATTGGGATATTTGGGATATTTCGAAAACTGCAGGGAAGTTTGTGCAAAATGTGACTAACTGCCGCTTTCAGGATTTAGTATATGTTGGGTATAAAAAGTCGTAATTTCAATCTGCGAATACGTGCATAGAGCCAGAATTTGGCTCCAAAATATGGCTCTGTCCTCGAAATTGGGATGTTTGGGATATTTTGAAAACTGCAGGGGGGGGTTTGGGACAAATATGACCCAACTCTGCTTTCAGTACTTGGCATATATTGGGTATAAAAAAGTCGTAATTTCAAACTGCAAATACGTGCAGAGAGCCAGAGTTTGGCTCCAAAAATTTTTTTCTCAGGCCTCGAAATTGGGATGTTTGGGATATTTCGAAAATTGCAGGGAGTTTGTGCAAAATGTGACTCACTGCCGCTTTCAATACTTGGCATATGTTGGGTATAAAAATCAAAATATCAAACTGCGAGTACGTGCAGAGAGCCAGAATTTGGCTCCAAAATATGACTCAGGCCTCGATATTGTGATGTTTGGGATATTTTGAAAACTGCAGGGGGGTTTGGACAAATGCAACCAAACGCCGCTTTCAGTACTTGGCATATGTTGGGTATAAAAAAGTCGTAATTTCAAACTGCGAATACGTGCAGAGAGCCAGAATTTGGCTCAAAATATGCTCAGGCCACAAATTGGGGTTTGGGTATTTTGAAAACAGCAGGGGAGTGTGAAATGTGACCACGCCTTTCAGTACTTGGCATATGTTGGTATAAAAAAGTGTAATTTCAAACTGCGAATACGTGCATAGAGCCAGAATTTGGCATCAAAATATGCTCAGCCTCAAATTGGGATATTTGGGATATTTCGAAAACTGCAGGGAGGTTTGGAAAATGTGACGACTGCCGCTTTCAGTTGGCATATGTTGGTATATAAATTCGTAATTTCAAACTGCGAATACGTGCAGAGAGCCAATTTGGTCCAAAATATGTCTCAGCCTCGAAATTGGGATGTTTGGGATATTTTGAAAACTGCAGGGAGTTTACAAATGTGACTCACTGCCACTTTCAGTTTGGCATATGTTGGGTATAAAATTCGTAATTCAAACTGCGAATACGTGCAGAGATCCAATACGTTCCAAAAGATGGCTCAGGCCTCGAATTGGGATGTTTGATATTTTGAAAACTGCAGGGAGTTTACAAATGTGACACGCGCTTTCAGTACTTGCATATGTTGGGTATAAAAAGTCGTAATCAAACTGTGAATACATGCAGAGATCAGAATTGACTCCAAAATGTGAGTCAGGCCTTACTGGGATGTTTGGGATATTTTGAAAACTGCAGGGAGGTTTGGGACAAATGTGACAACCGCTTTCAGTACTTCGCATATATTGGGTATAAAAAATCTAATTTCAAACTACGCGAATACGTGCAGAGAGCCAGAATTTGGCTCCAAATGTGAATCAGCCTTAAAATTGGGGTGTTTGGATATTTTGAAAACTGCAGGGGGTTTGGACAAATGTGACTCAACGCTGCTTTCAGTACTTGCATATATTGGGTAAAAAAGTAATTTCAAACTACGAATACTGCAGAGAGCCAGAATTTGGCTCCAAATGTGAATCAAGCCTTAAAATTGGGATGTTTGAGATATTTTGAAAACTGCAGGGGGGTTTGGGACAAATGTGACAAACGCGCTTTCAGTACTTGCATATGTTGGGATAAAAAAGTCGTAATTTCAAACTGCGAATACGTGCAGAAAGCTAGAATTTGACTCCAAAATATTGTTCAGGCTGTTGGATATTTCCAACACCGAATACTACACTGTTGTATTCTCATTACTTATTACTAACCATACTAATTATTGTAGTAAGTAAAATTAACAATACGTAGAATTCTCATGTACTAATAATTTCATCTGTGCAGTAGGCTTGAATTCTCACGTCACCTGACGCCAGTATTGCGTCAGATTTCCTTACAGTAAACACATTATATCCAATGTATGTGAGAATTATATACGTTTCTCCATAATTAAAGCATTCTTATGATAACTAATTGCAGACGAATTGATCTCTAACTAAAAGCCGAATAGAGCGTTGGAATCATAGCGTCTATCTCGTGATAAAGTTAACGTCACCAATGAATGCCATGGGGAGACATTAGTTCCTCTCCCTTATATATTTACTATTCTTGAACTGGTATATAACAATATTTTCTTCCTCTAAATAATAAACCCGTCCAGTCTTCAACGTTTCAAGCGTAAATGCGAGAAATATTAATGTTCGAGATAATAATTTGTTTTATGAACGCGGACTCGGCGTGGGTAGGGGAAGGCCAGCTCAGTACACGTGGTGAGCTGTTCAGAGGCAGACCTGCGCTTACCGTACTCATAAGAAGACGCCATTGCCCAGCAACTAGGGCAGGCGTTATCCATCCTCAGATGAAAGTCGCCACTGTGAGGCGTGAATAACCTTACAGATAGTATCTTGAGCTAGTGCTGGTGTCGAATAAGGAGCCCTTTGACTTGGTTCTTGACGACACGTGACCAGCCAGCGAAGCGCGTCACTATCCAGGATAGGGTTAACCAGAGCCTGAGACGCGAAGCACGGCAATCTTAATACTTATACAGTGCCCACAGCTAAGTATATTCTTTTATGTGATGCATCAGGTAAAAAGTTACTAGTAGCAGGGTGATTGTCCTTTATGACGCACGATAACATCTAATAACAGGTGATTAAAATTTGTCACCTGTAACTCTTAATTTTCTTGACTATATAGATTCAGTAGGTAAATCATTTGCTACTGTAAAATATTTGTCTTGCAGCACGAGAGAAGAATTCTCCATGCTGCCTTCTCCCATGTTAACCCGTTCACTCGTCAGTCGACCGAGTCCAGAGAATAAGAGGAACTTCCATGGCTTTCTAAAGGAATCTTCATTAAGCTAAGATTTATTTCCTTTTATGATTCTATTGCAATTTTGTGTGCAGAATTCTTAGGGATTAATATGTGGTTTACTGTAATTCATTATTATGCTCATAATCTATGTTCCCCTTTATGGTAATGATAAAAGTTTCAATATTATTTTATAGGATTAGATTATTATTAATTGAATTAGTGAACGAACCACACTAATTCCTGGACGTACTTACCTCCAGTAACAACCCCCCAATGTAGGTGTTTGAGGTTTGTTCCATTTAATAATACAGCCCATTAATTATTTCTATGATCTTATTTCTAGTTTTATCCATAGTTACTGGTTTCATCTAGGAATTATCTAATGATCAGAAATTCTCAGTTTCCCTCTTTTCTACAAAAGCGGGTGTTCCTTCGTAATTTAATTTACTACATTAATATTTAAATAATCAGATTCAAGCCCCAAATATCCCACATTATGGTCCTTCGAACCGGATAAGCATTAAATTTATAATTAAAATAATAACCGTTAATAACTAATCCTTGTGTGATAGTAGCTAGACTAACTATTTAATTAATTGTGTCAACTAACAGTGTAACACATCAGTTAGCCTAGATCACACTAACATATTGCTACTTTCACCTCATGTATAAAGTAGCTTTAGTGGGTCATAGCCAATTACCCACAACACTTAGACTATACCTCACACCGAGGTGAGAATCTTTAGGTCACCAGGAGCAACAGCTCATAACTTTTATAATAACCCCACCCTAACACCTGCGTTAGAGTGGCCTCACCATCTAACCATTATATACTAAGGTGGTAATGACATCCACCCCACTCGTCATCCAGCCGAGGTGATCAAACACCTCAAAGCTATAATTTCTTCTTTCAAGCTCATCAGTGAATCAGTAGTATTCACATTAGTGGAACCTCGCCAACCAAGTCAAGATAATCGTTGGGGAGTAACCCCAGAATACTACCTGAGAGCTGCTAAGTACATATATTTCAGGCTGAAAAAACGAGTGAGATTGGATGCCACATATATACAATTTACAGCCAGACCTTACAGACAGAACCTGACCAGAGATGGTGTACACTTGTCAGGGGAATCTAGGTGCATGTGGTTGACAAGTTAATTAACACCATTAACCATCACAAAAGGCTGTGGCTAGCAAGCCAAACTTAACTGTACATAATTGTTCACCTGTGTGTGCAAGAGCACTCTTATAAAACAAAAAAACAAAAATACAGCACAATTATATTCACTTTACTGCACCACAATAATCTTTACCCATGTTATTAGGTAGAATTTAGGCTGAGATTGTGCTGAATTTGGTACAAGCCCAGACTAAATAATTTTATAGTTCTTAGTTAGGAATTATTACGACTAGATCTAAACTAGTCAGTGTTGTATGTATTATATTATTTGTGCTGACCCTATACAGGGTGGGATTAATTTTTGAGAACTCTGATTGGAGTGTCTCCATAATATTTCTCTTGTATGCATTATTTTGTGTATCTATTTTGTGTATTGCTGGATTATCTCCATTAACTCTGATGGTGATGTGGATGAGCTAACCGGACGAGAACTAGTGGTGAAGTTCGGACAGTGCACAAAATATCTAGCTATTTGTTGTTAGGTAGGTAGGTACATTCAACCTCAAGTGAGGTAAAATATAAAGTAGTCACCTTAAATTAGGCTACAATTAATGTTACCTGTTCACTAATGAACAAGTACCCAAGCTTCATTAGTAATACATATACCAACACTGTGAAGTTTGAACCTAAGCCCAACATGGCTACTCCTGAACAATTGAGGAGAACCTACATTGGCCTTAAAGGTCACTTGACCAGATTAATTAATAAGGCTGAGGGCTTAACTAAAGATAATCCCATTGACTCTTATCACTTAGTCATCAGTTAGATTGGCTGATCTGAAATTTGATCAAGTCAGATCTGCAGGTCAATCTTACCTTGATCTGCTAAATACTGTAGAAACTGATCCTGATGAAGCAAGCCAAATTGTAAACGACATCTCCCAATATGAAGAGGAGACTCATGATAAAAGTTTCAGGCTATCTAAATTAGCCAAACATTCTGGATCCAATACCAGCAACACTGGGTCTCACTTCAATAATCATTTACCCGAGGTTCGTTTACCTACTCTAGACTTGCCCACCTTTTCAGGATTAGATACAGAAAATTGGGACAAATTTTGGACTTCCTTTGAAGTTCACATCCATAAGAAACAGTCTCTAGACAAAGTTTCTAAATTTTCATACCTACTCAGTCTTCTCACAGGAGAGGCTAAAAAGGTCATACATAACCTTACTCTTGATGAGAGTAATTATGAGGAAGCTATAAAACTCCTGAAGTTGAACTATTGCAACAAAGAGTTAAGTATAGCTACCCTTTATTATCAATTACTAGATCTGAATGCACCAAACAGTAGACCAGAGTCACTTCAAAGCTTCAGACTAGAAGTAGAGTCTCTAGTAAAGGCCTTAGGTACCAAGGTCAATATACCTAGTTCTGAATGGTCTATCAAGCTATTGTTACAGAGGAAATTACCTCGAAAGGTCTTGACAGAGCTCTGCTCACATTATAATACTGAGTTTCTTACTTTCGATCAGATTTTCGAGGGGTTGAGGATCACAGTTAATAGGTTAAAGACTCATGACAAAATTAAACCTGAGTCTAAACCAATTAGTGCTGATATTTCAGTCAAACCTAAACAGACTCCAAGTAAGTCTAATAAATATAAATCCAAACCTACTCCATCCACTAAGAAAAGAAGTGGAAATGTAGGTACATATTCAGTATCTCCTTCAGAGATAACCAATGACTTGTCTATTAAAGAGACTAAGTCTATTAATCAGAGAAAGTGTCTGTTCTGCAATCAGGAACACACCACTTACCAATGCTCTGCTTATCCTACATATAATGCTAGAGTTAAAAGGTTACAGGAATTGCACAAATGCACCAAATGCATGGGTTCTCATGATCCCAAGAAATGTGCAGTACCACTACGTACCTGCAACCGTTGTAACCAAGGTGTACACCACTACGCCTTATGTAGGAAATCTCCTACACCAACCATGACCACTGGAGAGAATTTTACTAATTCTACTGCAGTGCAATATTGCAAAGTACATCACGAAGTGAATGTACTTGCTACTGAGTCAGGCAATAATACTACTTTGCCTACCGCTCAACTTAAATTAATAAACCGAAGATCTAGAATTAACACTAGGGGTCTTTTTGACCAAGGTTCACAGAAAACCTTCATTACACAACAGTTGGTAGATGAGTTAAATTTAAAACCTACCAAAAGTGTGAAGTTAAACATTTCTGGTTTCCTGTCAAATAGTGGACCTCGTGACTACAAGGTAATCAAATTACTAGTTAGATTAGGATCCTCTACTATCTTGAGGTTATCTTGAGATGATTTCGAGGCTTTAGTGTCCCCGCGGCCCGGTCCTCGACCAGGCCTCCACCCCCAGGAAGCAGCCCGTGACAGCTGACTAACACCCAGGTACTTATTTTACTGCTAAGGTAACAGGGGCATAGGGTGAAAGAAACTCTGCCCATTGTTTCTTCGCCGGCGCCTGGGATCGAACCCAGGACCACAGGATCACAAGACCAGTGTGCTGTCCGCTGCGCCGACCGACTCCCCTAGCCTCCCTATGCGGTGGTAGTGGATAAGATTCCTACGGACCTGCAGGTCACAGGATTAGCTCGCACTGCGAGACACCTTAAGCGAAACCGCATGAGGCTAGCGGATCATAAAATAAATTCCGATTGCCTCACAGATATTGGAATATTAATAGGCGCGGATCATTATTACAAGTTTATAACTGGATGCACTAGACAACATGGTATGAATTTGTTGTGTCGTCCGCAGGGGGCAAATTGCTCACAGGACCCGTGCTTTTCAGACAAGGTCCAGCGTCCACAAACCAACAAACCAATGATGTGATTGTGGCGTGACTAGGCTTAGAGCAGTCACCCCTACGCTTCAGGGAAATAGCCGAGGACATTGAGTCTGACCCACCAATACATCGTTTGTGGGATTAGATACGTTAGGCATCATCCCTGAGCAACCAAGTCCTGATGATACGTGGACTTACCAGCAATATCTGGATACAGTTGTCTACTCAAATAAACAATACTGGGTAAGACTCCCATGGAAGTTAGATCATCCCAACTTCCAGTGAATTATTTTATGGCAGCCTCACAATTGCAGTCTCAATTAACACGACTACAGAAGCAGCCAGATAAACTAACCATGTATCACCAACTTATCCAACAACAACTTAACAATAAGTTCATTGAAGTTGTTGAACACGATGACCGAAAAACAGGTCATAATTTACCTCACTATGCTGTGGTGAAAGACTCATTGACAACACCTATTCGTATTGTCTTTAACTGCAGTGCTAAAGTAAAGCCGAGCAGTGTGTCTTTAAATGAATGTCTCCAAACGGGACCTAGCCTAACACAAAGGCTACATGACGTGTTGTTACGATTTCGCACAGGCATTTTTGCCTATACAGCTGACATCAGCAAAGCCTTTCTCCGAGTAGGATTGCAGGAGGAAGATCGTGACTACACAAAATTCCTCTGGTTCAAGGATCCACTAGATCCTAATAGTGAACTAATCACCTATCGGTTTGCCTCCGTATTATTTGGTGCTACGTCCTCACCGTTTCTTTGCAAGCAACATTAGACACGCATTTGAGGAAATCAAATAGCCCTTATAAGGCAACCATTAGCGACAACTTGTATGTCGACAATTTCCAGGGGACAACTAATGATCAAGCTGATCTGGTAGAAATCTACCATGAGGCTAACCGTGAACTGTTAGGAGCCAATATGCCTCTACAGTCGTGGGCCTCAAATAATAAACTGCTTAACCAGTTAATCGAGAAAGAATTTCCAGATTATCAGGTACCCAGTAAATTAAAGGTTCAAGGCATGGAATGGAACACCAGCACTGACGAGATGAATGTCAAGTCAGTGCAAACTGATAATTCAACCCTTACCATGAGAACACTGCTCTCATTTGTCAGTCAACCATTTGACCCTTTAGGCCTACTTAGTCCTATATTAATAAGGGGCAAACTCCTAATGCAGGAGTGCTGGCAGCAACATATGGGATGGGATGATCCGTTATCAAGTGAGTTACACGCCAAATGGCAAATACTCTCAACGGATTTTAATCAGTTAGGCGTTTTGAAATTTCCTCGTAATGCTTCAGGACCAAACTTACCCACCAATTTGCACGTTTTTTGCGATGCCTCTGGCAAAGCATATGGCGCAGCAGCCTATTTAGTTAACAGTGCTCAATCAATTTCACTCACATCTAAAGCAAGAGTTGCTCCCATCAAGAAGAGATCCTTACCTCAGATGGAATTGACTGCATTGCTAGTGGGAGTAAGATTGGCCCATTGCCTGGCAAAGACACTCAGTAATATCCACTTTGATGAGATTGTAGTGTGGTCAGACAACGAGGCAGTCTTACAATGGGTAAGAAACAATAACAACAAAACTCCTTACGTCAGTAATCGCGTCAGGGAGATTCATGATTTATCCGCATGATATAAGTTTAGACATGTCCCTACTAAGGACAATCCTGCAGATTATTTATCAAGAGGATTGACATTAAAACAACTTGTCAAGTCTTCGCTGTGGTTCAATGGACCTTCATGGCTTGTTGGTGGTCAGTGGCCCAAACAAAAGCCACAAGTCATAGTGACCAATATCACCACTCCCATGAAGGAACCAGAGCCTCAGCGAATATTAGCCATTGATCCTCATCATTATTCCAACTTAAGCAAATTGTTACGAGTGACTGCGCACGTGTTTAATTTCCTTGCTAAAGTAGGAATTCGACATAAATTTCCCAATCCTGTCCACTATTGGATTAAGCGTGCACAGGAAGAGGTTTACGGAAGCGAATTTGAGAATCTTCCGGATAAACTCACTAAGTCTCTGGGCATCTGGTACGATGCCAACACTCATAACCTACTACGATGTGGAGGACGTTTGCTGCATGCAAAGATTGACTTAGACACTAAGAATCCAATTCTTTTACCTCGTCACCACATCATAACTAAACTTCTTGTCTTACATCACCATCAATATGGTACACTACATGGTGGAGTTTTAGATACTCTCACCGACCTTAGACAAAAGTACTGGCTTCCTCAAGGTCGTCAGACTGTTAAGACCATTATTAAATCTTGTGTAATCTGTAAGAGATACGACGCTAGAGTCTGACCTTACCCAGGACCTCCTCCACTCCCAGAAGAGCGAGTGGTTCATCTTCGTCCTTTCGAAACACTGGAGTTGATTATACAGGAGCTCTACTCCTCACTGGTAACCCAAATAATATACCCGTGAAGGCGTACATTTGTCTCTTTACATGTGCTACAACCTGAGGCGTGCACTTAGAGGTCACCCCAGACATGAGTGCTGAAGCTTTCATTCAAGCTTTCCGCAGATTTGCTGCCCGCCGATCGTGTCCTAGATTAATGATATCAGACAACGGATCTAATTTTGTGGCAGGAGAAAATTGTTTGCGAGAAGTCTGGAACCACCCTGAAGTACAGTCAGTCTTACTAAGAAGACAATGTCACTGGAAATTCGTAGCACCGAGAGCCCCTTGGCAAGGTGGGTTCTATGAGCGAATGGTAGGCACAGTCAAGAAGTGTCTAAGGAAAACTTTACACCGACAAAAGGTCAGTTACTCAGAACTCCAAACTATTGTTGTGGAAATCGAGGCGCGAGTCAATAACCGCCCGATCACCTACCTGTCTGATGATTACACCCAGAGAGAACCACTGAGCCCCTCTCACTTGATCCATGGAGGTCTACTGAGCCCTCTCATCCCTTTTGCCGAAGAGGACCCTGTAGACCCGTCCCATGTGACCAGAGGAGACTTGGTGGAAAGCTACCAGCAGTCTTTCTAGAGTTATTAACAGGTGGAATGAGGTGTGGACTCGAGAGTACCTCACAGCTCTACGAGAGTACCACTACGGAGGATCGAGTCCTTACAATAAGGTGCAATTAAAACCGGGAGACCTAGTACTAGTCGACAGTGATGGATCAAGGTCCGAGTGGCCTATAGGTAAAATTGTCACCATTCATCCCGATCGACAAGGTGTCCTAAGAGTGGTTAAAGTCTTATGCAGAGGCAACACTACTCTAAAAACTTTAGAGAAGCTGGTTCCTCTTGAACTGACTGAACAAGAATATCAGCCAGATCCAGTTTCCCAGTAATTTCAGAGGACAATGAATTTGTTCCTCCAAGCAACCGCCCCACTAGAGCTGCAGCTCAACAATGTAGGCGGAATGTGCAAGCCTATTACCACTCTGAAGAAGAATAACTTTCCTTCACTTCCACTGAGATAACTATGATGATGCTACGATGTGATATCACGTAACAAAACATTACATGTCACTATGACCCAGGATATCGCATCACCGTAGATTCTGTTAGTTTAAATTGGGTGAGTTAAATTCTATAAATATTGTGTAGGCTACAAGCAACATGTTTCAGTTGACATGTAAATAGCAAGACTCAAGTTCTTGTAAGTCCTTGATAAATCCGGGACGTTCGTTATGTGTATACTAACATATTAACATACTAATGTATTAATCTTTATATCACTTCGGGATAGGTCAGTACAACACAGTACACTACGACCCTAGAATCCTCCCCCCGGAGTTATGTTGGATATTTCCAACACCAAATACTACACTGTTGTATTCTCATTACTTATTACTAACCATACTAATTATTGTAGTAAGTAAAATTAAAAAAAACGTAGAATTCTCATGTACTAATAATTTCATCTGTGCAGTAGGCTAGAATTCTCACGTCACCTGACGCCAGTATTGCGTCAGATTTCCTTACAGTAAACACATTATATCCAATGTATGTGAGAATTAAATACGTTTCTCCATAATTAAAGCATTCTGTATGATAACTAATTGCAGACGAATTGATCTCTAACTAAAAGCCGAATAGAGCGTTGGAATCATAGCGTCTATCTCGTGATAAAGTTAACGTCACCAATGAATGCCATGGGGAGACATTAATTCCTCTCCCTTATATATTTACTATTCTTGAACTGGTAAATAACAATATTTTCTTCCTCTAAATAATAAACCCGTCCAGTCTTCAATGTTTCAAGCGTAAATGTGAGAAATATTAATGTTCGAGACAATAATTTGTTTTATGAACGCGGACTCGGCGTGGGTAGGGGAAGGCCAGCTCAATACACGTGGTGAGCCGTTCAGAGGCAGACCTGCGCTTACCGTACTCATAAGAAGACGCCATTGCCCAGCAACTAGGGCAGGCGTTATCCATCCTCAGATGAAAGTCGCCACTGTGAGGCGTGAATAACCTTGCAGATAGTATCTTCAGCTAGTGCTGGTGTCGAATAAGGAGCCCTTTGACTTGGTTCTTGACGACACGTGACCGGCCAGCGAAGCGCGTCACTATCCAGGATAGGGTTAACCAGAGCCTGGGACGCGAAGCACGGCAATCTTAATACTTATACAGTGCCCACAGCTAAGTATATTCTTTTATGTGATGCATCCAGGTAAAAAGTTACTAGTAGCAGGGTGATTGTCCGTTATGACGCACGATAACATCTAATAACAGGTGATTAAAATTTGTCACCTGTAACTCTTAATTTTCTTGACTATATAGATTCAGTAGGTAAATCATTTGCTACTGTAAAATATTTGTCTTGCAGCACGAGAAAAGAATTCTCCATGCTGCCTTCTCCCATGTTAACCCGTTCCACTCGTCAGTCGACCGAGTCCAGAGAATAAGAGGAACTTCCATGGCTTTCTAAAGGAATCTTCATTAAGCTAAGATTTATTTCCTTTTATGATTCTATTGCAATTTTGTGTGCAGAATTCTTAGGGATTAATATGTGGTTTACTGTAATTCATTATTATGCTCATAATCTATGTTCCCCTTTATGGTAATGATAACAGTTTCAATATTATTTTATAGGATTAGATTATTATTAATTGAATTAGTGAACGAACCACACTAATTCCTGGACGTACTTACCTCCAGTAATAACCCCCAATGTAGGTGTTTGAGGTTTTTTTCATTTAATAATACAGCCCATTAATTATTTCTGTGATCTTATTTCCAGTTTTATCCATAGTTACTGGTTTCATCTAGGAATTATCTAATGATCAGAAATTCTCAGTTTCCCTCTTTTCTACAAAAGCGGGTGGTCCTTCGTGATTTAATTTACTACATTAATATTTAAATAATCAGATTCAAGCCCCAAATATCCCACACAGGCCTCGAAATTGGGATATTTGGGATATTTCGAAAACTGCAGGGGAGTTTGTGCGAAATGTGACTCACTGCCGCTTTCATGACTTGGCATATGTTGGGTATAAAATATCGTAATTTCAAACCGCGAATACGTGCATAGAGCCAGAATTTGGCTCCAAAATATGGCATATGCCTCAAAATTGGGATTTTTGGGATATTTGGAAAACTGCAGGGAGGTTTGAGGACAAATGTGACCAAATGCCACTTTCAGTACTTGGCAAATGTTGGGTATAAAAAGTTGTAATTTCAAACTTTGAATACGTGCAGAGAGCCAGAAATTGGCTCCAAAATATAGCTCAGGCCTCAAAATATTGATATTTAGGATATTTCGAAAACTGCAGGGGAGTTTGTGCGAAATGTGACTCACTGCCGCTTTCAGGACTTGGCATATGTTTGGTATAAAATGTCGTAATTTCAAACCGCGAATACGTGCATAGAGCCAGAATTGGGCTCCAAAATATGGCTCAGGCCTCGAACTTGGGATGTTTGGGATATTTTGAAAACTGCAGGTTTTTTTTGGACAAATGTGACCAAACGCCGCATTCAGTACTTGGCATATGTTGGGTATAAAAAATTTGTAATTTCAAACTGCGAATACGATGCAGAGAGCCAGAATATGGCTCCAAAATACGGCTCAGGCCTCGAAATTGGGATATTTGGGATATTCGAAAACTGCAGGGGAGTTTGTGCAAAAGGTGACTAACTACCGCTTTCAGGACTTAGTATATGTTGGGTATAAAAAGTCGTAATTTCAATCTGCGAGTACGTGTATAGAGCCAGAATTTGGCTCCAAAATATGGCTCTGTCCTCGAAATTGGGATGTTTGGGAAGACTGCAGGGGGTTGGGGGGGTTGGGACAAATGTGACCAAACTCCGCTTTCAGTACTTGGCATATATTGGTTAAAAAAAAGTCGCAATTTCAAACTGCAAATACGTGCAGAGAGCCAGAGTTTGGCTCCAAAATTTTTTTTCTCAGGCCTCGAAATTGGGATGTTCGGGATATTTCGAAAACTGCAGGGGAGTTTGTGCAAAATGTGACTCGCTGCCTCTTTCAGTACTTGGCATATGTTGGGTATAAAAATCAAAATATCAAACTGCGAATACGTGCAGAGAGCCAGAATTTGGCTCCAAAATATGACTCAGGCCTCGATATTGTGATGTTTGGGATATTTTGAAAACTGCTGGGAGGTTTGGGACAAATGCAACCAAACGCCGCTTTCAGTACTTGGCATATGTTGGGTATAAAAAGTCGTAATTTCAAACTGCGAATACGTGCAGAGAGCCAGAATTTGGCTCCAAAATATGGCTCAGGCCTCGAAATTGGGATGTTTGGGTTATTTTGAAAACAGCGGGGGGGACTGAGACAAATGTGACCAAATGCCACTTTCAGTACTTGGCATATGTTGGGTATAAAAAAGTGGTAATTTAAAACTGCGAATACGTGCAGAGAGCCAAAATTTGGCATCAAAATATAGCTCAGGCTTCAAAATTGGGATATTTGGGATATTTCGAAAACTGCAGGGCAGTTTGTTCGAAATGTGACTCCCTGCCGCTTTAAGGACTTGGCATATGTTGGGTATAAAATGTCGTAATTTCAAACCGCGAATACGTGCATAGAGCCAGAATTTATCTCCAAAATAAGGCTCAGGCCTCGAAATTGGGATGTTTGGGATATTTTGAAAACTGCACGTTTTTTTTTGGACAAATGTGACCAAACGCCGCGTTCAGTACTTGGCATATGTTGGGTATAAAAATGTTGTAATTTCAAACTGCGAATACGTGCAGAGAGCCAGAATTTGGCTCCAAAATACGGCTCAGGCCTCGAAATTGGGATATTTGGGATATTTCGAAAACTGCAGGGGAGTTTGTGCGAAATGTGACTCACTGCCGCTTTCAGGACTTGGCATATGTTGGGTATAAAAAGTCGTAATTTCAAGCTTTGAATACGTGCAGAGAGCCATAATTTTGCTCTAAAATATAGCTCAGGCCTCAAAATTTTGATATTTAGGATATTTCGAAAACTGCAGGGGAGTTTGTGCGAAATGTGACTCACTGCCGCTTTCAGGACTTGGCATATGTTGGTATAAAAATCGTAATATCAAACTGCGAATACATGCAGAGAGCCAGAATTTGGCTCCAAAATATGGCTCAGGCCTCGATATTGTGATGTTTTGGATATTTTGAAAACTGCAGGGGGGATTGAGACAAATTTGACCAATCGCCGCTTTCAGTACTTGGCATATGTTGGGTATAAAAAAGTCGTAATTTCAAACTGCGAATACGTGCAGAGAGCCAAAATTTGGCTCCAAAATATGGATAGGCCTAGAAATTGGGATGTTTGGGATATCTTGAAAACTGCAAGGGGGATTGAGACAAATGTGACCAAACGCCGCTTTCAGTACTTGGCATATGTTGGGTGTAAAAAAGTGGTAATTTCAAACTGCGAATACGTGAAGAGAGCCAGAATTTGGCTCCAAAATATGGCTCAGGCCTCAAAATTAGGATATTTTGGATATTTCGAAAACTGCAGGTGAGTTTGTGCGAAATCTGACTCACTGCCTCTTTCAGGACTTGGCATATGTTGGGTATAAAATGTCGTAATTTCAATCCGCGAATACGTGCATAGAGCCAGAATTTGGCTCCAAAATATTGCTCAGGCCTCGAAATTGGGATGTTTGAGATATTTTGAAAACTGCATGGGGGTTTGGGACAAATGTTACCAAACGCCGCTTTCAGTACTTGGCATATGTTGGGCATAAAAAAGTCGTAATTTCAAACTGCGAATACGTGCAGAAAGCTTGAATTTGGCTCCAAAATATTGTTCAGGCCTCGAAATTGGGATATTTGGGATATTTCGAAAACTGCATCGGAGTTTGTGCGAAATGTGACTCGCTGCCGCTTTCATGACTTGGCATATGTTGGGTATAAAATATCGTAATTTCAAACCGCGAATTCGTGCATAGAGCCAGAATTTGGCTCCAAAATATGGCTCATGCCTCGAAATTGGAATTTTTGGGATATTTTGAAAACTGCAGGGAGGTTTGGGACAAATGTGACCAAATGCCACTTTCAGTACTTGGCAAATGTTGGGTATAAAAAGTCGTAATTTCAAGCTTTGAATACGTGCAGAGAGCCAGAATTTTGCTCTAAAATATAGCTAAGGCCTCAAAATTTTGATATTTAGGATATTTCGAAAACTGCAGGGGAGTTTGTGCGAAATGTGACTCACTGCCGCTTTCAGGACTTGGCATATGTTGGGTATAAAATGTCGTAATTTCAAACCGCGAATACGTGCAGAGCTAGAATTTGGCTCCAAAATATGGGTCAGGCCTCGAAATTGGGATGTTTGGGATATTTTGAAAACTGCGGGGAGGTTTTGGACAAATGTGACGAAACGCCGCTTTCAGTTTTTGGCATATGTTGGGTATATAAATTCGTAATTTCAAACTGTGAATACGTGCAGAGAGCCAGATTTTGGCTCCAAAATATGGCTCATGCCTCGAAATTGGGATGTTTGGGATATTTTAAAAACTGCAGGGGGGGTTAGGGACAAATGTGACCAAACTCCGATTTCAGTACTTGGCAAATGTTGGGTATAAAAATCGTAATATCAAACTGCGAATACGTGCAGAGAGCCAGAATTTGGCTCCAAAATATGGCTCAGGCCTCGATATTGTGATGTTTTGGATATTTTGAAAACTGCAGGGGGGATTGAGACAAATGTGACCAATCGCCGCTTTCAGTACTTGGCACATGTTGGGTATAAAAAAGTCGTAATTTCAAACTGCGAATACGTGCAGAGAGCCAGAATTTGGCTCCAAAATATGGCTCAGGCCTAGAAATTGGGATGTTTGGGATATTTTGAAAACTGCAAGGGGGATTGAGACAAATGTGACCAAACGCCGCTTTCAGTACTTGGCATATGATGGGTGTAAAAAAGTGGTAATTTCAAACTGTGAATACGTGCAGAGAGCCAGAATTTGGCTCCAAAATATGGCTCAGGCCTCAAAATTAGGATATTTGGGATATTTCGAAAACTGCAGGTGAGTTTGTGCGAAATCTGACTCACTGCCTCTTGCAGGACTTGGCATATGTTGGGTATAAAATGTCGTAATTTCAAACCGCGAATACGTGCATAGAGCCAGAATTAGGCTCCAAAATATTGCTCAGGCCTCGAAATTGGGATGTTTGAGATATTTTGAAAACTGCAGGGGGGGTTTGGGACAAATGTAACCAAACGCCGCTTTCAGTACTTGGCATATGTTGGGCATAAAAAATTCGTAATTTGAAACTGCGAATACGTGCAGAAAGCTAAAATTTAGCTCCAAAATATTGTTTTGGCTGCAGAGAGCCAAAATTTGGCTCCAAAATATTGCTCAGGCCTCGAAATTGGGATATTTGGGATATTTTGAAAACTGCAGGAAAGTTTGTGCAAAATGTGACTCACTGCTGCTTTCAGTACTTGGCATATGTTGGGTATAAAAAGTCGTAATATCAAACTGCGAATACGTGCATAGAGCCAGAATTTTGCTCCAAAATATGGTTCAGGCCTCGAAATTGGGATGTTTGGGCTATTTTGAAAACTGCATGGGGGGATTAGGACAAATATGACCACACGCCGCGTTCAGTACGGGGCATATGTTGGGTATAAAAAAGTCGTAATTTAAAACTGCGAATACGTGCAGAGAGCCAGAATTTGGCCCCAAAATTTGGCTCAGGCCTCGAAATTGGAATATTTTGGATATTTCGAAAACTGCAGGGGAGTTTGTGCGAAATGGGACTCACTGCCGCTTTCAAGACTTGGCATATGTTGGGTATAAAATGTCGTAATTTCAAACCGCGGATACATATATAGAACAAGAATTTGGCTCCAAAATATGGCTCAGGCCTCGAAATTGGGATGTTTGTGATATTTTGAAATCTGCAGGGAGGGTGTGGGACAAATGTGACCAAACTCCGCTTTCAGTACTTGGTATATGTTGGGTATAAAAAAGTCGTAATTTCAAACTGCGAATACGTGCAGAGAGCCAGAATTTTGCTCCAAAATATGGTTGAGGCCTCGAAATTGTGATGTTTGGGATATTTTGAAAACTGCAGGGAGGTTTGGGACAAATGTAACCAAACGCCGCTTTCAGTACTTGGCATATGTTGGGTATAAAAAAGTCGTAGTTTCAAACTGCGAATACGTGCAGAGAGCCTGAATTTGGCTTCAAAATATGGCTCAGGCTTCGAAATTAGGATATTTGGGATATTTCGAAAACTGCAGGGAGGTTTGGGACAAATGTGATCAAACGCCACTTTCAGTACTTGGCATATGTTGGGTATAAAAAGTCGTAATTTCAAACTGCGAATACGTGCAGAGAGCCAGAATTTGGCTACAAAATATGGATCAGGCCTCAAAATTGGGATGTTTGGGATATTTTGAAAACTGCAGGGGGGGTTTGGGGCAAATGTGACCAAACGCCGCGTTCAGTACTGGGCATATGTTGGGTATAAAAAATTCGTAATTTCAAACTGCGAATACGTGCAGAGTGCCAGAATTTGGCTCCAAAATATGGCTCAGGCCTCAAAATTGGGATATTTTGGATATTTCGAAAACTGCAGAGGAGTTTGTGCGAAATGGGACTCACTGCCGCTTTCAAGACTTGGCATATGTTGGGTATAAATTGTCGTAATTTCAAACCGGGAATACGTGCATTGAGCCAGAATTTAGCTCCAAAATATGGCTCAGGCCTCGAAATTGGGATGTTTGTGATATTTTGAAAACTGCAGGGAGGGTTTGGGACAAATGTGACCAAACGCCGCTTTCGGTACTTGGTATATGTTGGGTATAAAAAAGTCGTAATTTCAATCTGCGAATACTTGCATAGAGCCAGAATTTGGCTCCAAAATATGGGTCAGGCCTCGAAATTGGGATGTTTGGGATATTTTGAAAACTGCAGGGAGGTGTGGGACAAATGTGACCAAACGCCACTTTCAGTACTTGGCATATGTTGGGTAAAAAATGTCGTAATTTCGAACTGCGAATACGTGCATAGAGCCAGAATTTTGTTCCAAAATATGGCTCAGGCCTCGAAATTGGGATGTTTGGGATATTTTGAAAACTGCAGGGGGGGTTTGGGACAAATGTGACCAAACGCCGCGTTCAGTACTGGGCGTATGTTGGGTATAAAAATCGAAATATTAAACTGCGAATACGTGGAGAGAGCCAGAATTTGGCTCCATAATATGGCTCAGGCCTTGATATTGGGATATTTGGGATATTTCGAAAACTTCAGGGGAGTTTGTGCAAAATTTGACTTACTGCCGCAATCAGGACTTGGCATATGTTGGGTATAAAAATTCGTAATTTCAAACTGCGAATTCGTGCATAGAGCGAGAATTTGGCTCAAAAATATTGCTCTGTCCTCGAAATTGGGATTTTTGGGATATTTTAAAAACTCCAGGGGGGTTTGGGACCAATATGACTAAACGCCGCTTTCAGATCTTGGCATATGTTAAGTATAAAAAGTCGTAATTTCAAACAGCGAATACGTGCAGAGAGCTTGAATTTGGCTCCAAAATATGGCTCAGGCCTCGAATGTGGGATGTTTGGGATATTTTGAAAACTGCAGGGGAGTTTGTACAAAATGTGACTCACTGCCGCTTTCAGTACTTGGCATATGTTGGGTATAAAAAGTCGTAATATTAAACTGCGAATACTTGCAGAGAGCCAAAATTTGGCTCCAAAATATTGGTCAGGCCTCGAAATTGGGATATTTGGGATATTTTGAAAACTGCAGGAAAGTTTGTGCAAAATGTGACTCACTGCTGCTTTCAGTACTTGGCATATGTTGGGTATAAAAAGTCGTAATTTCAATCTGCGAATACGTGCATAGAGCCAGAATTTTGCTCCAAAATATGGTTCAGGCCTCGAAATTGGGATGTTTGGGCTATTTTGAAAACTGCAGGGGGGGATTGGGACAAATGTGACCACACGCCGCGTTCAGTACTGGGCATATGTTGGGTATAAAAAAGTCGTAATTTAAAACTGCGAATATGTGCAAAGAGCCAGAATTTGGCCCCAAAATATGGCACAGGCCTCGAAATTGGGATATTTTGGATATTTCGAAAACTGCAGGGGAGTTTGTGTGAAATGGGACTCACTGCCGCTTTCAAGACTTGGCATATGTTGGGTATAAAATGTCTTAATTTCAAACCGCGGATACGTACATAGAACCAGAATTTGGCTCCAAAATATGGCTCAGGCCTCGAAATTGGGATGTTTGTGATATTTTGAAAACTGCAGGGAGGGTTTGGGACAAATGTGACCAAACGCCGCTTTCAGTACTTGGTATATGTTGGGTATAAAAAAGTCGTAATTTCAAACTGCGAATACGTGCAGAGAGCCAGAATTTGGCTCCAAAATATGGCTCAGGCTTCGAAATTAGGATATTTGG
Organism: Procambarus clarkii; assembly: GCF_040958095.1. Lineage (NCBI taxonomy): Eukaryota > Metazoa > Arthropoda > Malacostraca > Decapoda > Cambaridae > Procambarus > Procambarus clarkii. Next base: position 1,775,681 of record NC_091172.1, read on the forward strand.
GATATTTCGAAAACTGCAGGGAGGTTTGGGACAAATGTGATCAAACGCCACTTTCAGTACTTGGCATATGTTGGGTATAAAAAGTCGTAATTCCAAACTGCGAATACGTGCAGAGAGCCAGAATTTAGCTCCAAAATATGGCTCAGGCCGCAAAATAGGGATATTTGGTATATTTCAAAAACTGCATTGGAGTTTGTGCGAAATGTGACTCACTGCCGCTTTCAGTACTTGGCATATGTTGGGTATAAAATATCGTAATTTCAAACCGCGAATACGTGCATAGAGCCAGAATTTAGCTCTAAAATATGGCTCAGGCCTCGAAATTGGGATGTTTGGGATATTTCGAAAACTGCAGGGGAGTTTGTGCGAAAAGTGACTCACTGCTGCTTTTAGGGATTGGCATATAACCGCGAATACGTGCATAGAGCCAAAATTTGGCTCTAAAATATGGCTCAGGCCTCAAAATTGGGATGTTTGGGATATTTTGTAAACTGCAGGGGGGGTTTGGGACAAATGTGACCAAACGCCGCTTTCAGTACTTTGCATTTGTTGGGAATAAAATGTTGTAATTTCAAACCGCGTATACGTGCATAGAGCCAGACTTTGGCTCCAAAATATGGATCAGGCCTCGAAATTAGGATGTTTGTGATATTTTGAAAACTGCAGGGGGGGTTTGGGCCAAATGTGACCAAACGCCGTTTTCAGTACTTGGTATATGTTGGGCATAAAAACCGTAATATCAAACTGCGAATACTTGCAGAGAGCCAAAATTTGGCTCCAAAATATTGCTCAGGCCTCGAAATTGGGATATTTGGGATATTTCGAAAACTGCAGGGGAGTTTGTGCAAAATGTGACTCACTGCTGCTTTCAGTACTTGGCATATGTTGGGTATAAAAAGTCGTAATTTCAAACTGCGAATACGTGCAGAGAGCCAGAATTTAGCTCCAAAATATGGCTCAGGCGTCGAAATTGTGATATTTGGGATATTTCGAAAACTGCAAGGGAGTTTGTTCAAAATATGACTCACTGCCGCTTTCAGAAATTGGCATATGTTGGGTATAAAAAGTCCTAATTTCAATCGGCGAATACGTGCATAGAGCCAGAATTTGGCTCCAAAATATGGGTGAGGCCTCGAAATTGGGATGTTTGGGATATTTTTAAAACTGCAGGGAGGTTTGGGACAAATGTGACCAAACGCCACATTCAGTACTTGGCATATGTTGGGTATAAAAATTCGTAATTTCAAACTGCGAATATGTGCAAAGAGCCAGAATTTTGCTCAAAAATATGGCTCAGGCCTCAAAATTGGGATATTTGGTATATTTCGAAAACTGCAGGGGAGTTTGTGCGAAATGTGACTCACTGCCGCTTTCAGGACTTGGCATATGTTGGGTTAAAAGTGTCGTAATTTTAAACTGCGAATACGTGCATAGAGCCAGAATTTTGTTCCAAAATATGGCTCAGGCCTCGAAATTGGGATGTTTGGGATATTTTGAAAACTGTAGGGGGGGTTTGGGACAAATGTGACCAAACGCCGCGTTCAGTACTGGGCATATGTTGGGTATAGAAATCGTAATATTAAACTGCGAATACGTGGAGAGAGCCAGAATTTGGCTCCATAATATGGCTCAGGCCTTGATATTGGGAGATTTAGGATATTTCGAAAACTTCAGGGGAGTTTGTGCAAAATATGACTTACAGCCGCTTTCAGGACTTGGCATATGTTGGGTATAAAAAGTCGTAATTTCAAACAGCGAATACGTGCAGAGAGCTTGAATTTGGCTCCAAAATATGGCTCAGGCCTCGAATGTGGGATGTTTGGGATATTTTGAAAACTGCAGGGGAGTTTGTGCAAAATGTGACTCACTGCCGCTTTCAGTACTTGGCATATGTTGGGTATAAAAAGTCGTAATATCAAACTGCGAATACTTGCAGAGAGCCAAAATTTGGCTCCAAAATATTGCTCAGGCCTCAAAATTGGGATATTTGGGATATTTCGAAAACTGCAGGGGTGTTTGTGCGAAATGTGACTCACTGCCGCTTTCAGAACTTGGCATATGTTTGGTATAAAATCTCGTAATTTCAAACCACGAATACGTGCATAGAGCCAGAATTTGGCTCCAAAATATGGCTCAGGCCTCGAAATTGGGATGTTTGGGATATATTGAAAACTGCAGGGGGTGTTTGGGACAAATGTGACCAAACGCCGCTTTCTGTACTTGGTATATGTTGGGTATAAAAAAGTCGTAATTTCAAACTGTGAATACGTGCAGAGAGCCAGAATTTAGCTCCAAAATATAGCTCAGGCCTCGAAATTGGGATGTTTGGGATATTTTGAAAACTGCAGGGGGGATTGAGACAAATGTGACCAAACGCCGCTTTCAGTACTTGGCATTTGTTGGGTATAAAAAAGTGGTAATTTCAAACTGCGAATACGTGCAGAGAGCCAGAATTTGGCTCCAAAATATGGCTCAGGTCTCGAAATTGGGATATTTGGGATATTTCGAACACTGCAAGGGAGTTTGTGCAAAATGTGACTCACTGCATGCCGCTTTCAGTACTTGGCATATGTTGGGTATAAAAATCGTAATATTAAACTGCGAATACGTGGAGAGAGCCAGAATTTGGCTCCATAATATGGCTCAGGCCTCGTTATTGGGATATTTGGGATATTTCGAAAACTGCAGGGGAGTTTGTGCAAAATTTGACTTACTGCCGCTTTCAGAACTTGGCATATGTTGGGCATAAAAATTCGTAATTTCAAACTGCGAATACGTGCATAGAGCCAGAATTTGGCTCAAAAATCTTGCTCTGTCCTCGAAATTGGGATTTTTGGGATATTTTAAAAACTCCAGGGGTGTTTGGGACCAATATGACCAAACGCCGCTTTCAGAACATGGCATATGTTGGGTATAAAAAGTCGTAATTTCAAACTGCGAATACGTTCAGAGAGCCAGAATTTGGTTCCAAAATATGGCTCAGGCCTCGAAATTGGGATATTTGGGATATTTCGAAAACTGCAGGGGAGTTTGTGCGAAATGAGGCTCACTGCCGCTTTCAAGACTTGGCATATGTTGGGTATAAAAAGTCGTAATTTCAAACTGCGAATACGTGCAGAGAGCCAGATCTTGGCTCCAAAATATGGCTCAGGTCTCGAAATTGGGATGTTTGAGATATTTTGAAAACTGCAGGGGGGTTTGAGACAAATGTGACCAAACGCCGCTTTCAGTACTTGGCATATGTTGGGTATATAAATTCAAAAATTCAAACTGCGAATACGTGCAGAGAGCCAGAATTTGGCTCCAAAATATGGCTCATGCCTCGAAATTGAGATGTTTGGGATATTTTGAAAACTGCAGGGAGGTTTGGGACAAATGTGACCAAATGCTACTTACAGTACTTGGCATATGTTGGGTATAAAAAGTCGTAATTTCAAACTGCGAATACGTGCAGAGAGCCAGAATTTAGCTCCAAAATATGGCTCAGGCGTCGAAATTGTGATATTTGGGATATTTCGAAAACTGCAAGGGAGTTTGTTCAAAATATGACTCACTGCCGCTTTCAGAAATTGGCATATGTTGGGTATAAAAAGTCGTAATTTCAATCTGCGAATACGTGCATAGAGCCAGAATTTGGCTCCAAAATATGGGTGAGGCCTCGAAATTGGGATGTTTGGGATATTTTTATAACTGCAGGGAGGTTTGGGACAAATGTGACCAAACGCCACTTTCAGTACTTGGCATATGTTGGGTATAAAAAAGACGTAATTTCAAACTGCGAATACGTTCAGAGAGCCAGAATTTGGCTCTAAAATATGGCTCATGCCTCGAAATTGGGATATTTTGGATATTTCGAAAACTGCAGGGGAGTTTGTGCGAAATGGGGTTCACTGCCGCTTTCAAGACTTGGCATATGTTGGGGTATAAATTGTCGTAATTTCAAACCGCGAATACGTGCATAGAGCCAGAATTTGGCTCCAAAATATGGCTCAGGCCTCGAAATTGAGATGTTTGTGATATTTTGAAAACTGCAGGGAGGGTTTGGGACAAATGTGACCAAACGCCGCTTTCAGTACTTGGTATATGTTGGGTATAAAAAAGTCGTAATTTCAAACTGCGAATACGTGCAGAGAGCCAGAACTTGGCTCCAAAATATGGCTCAGGCCTCGAAATTGGGATGTTTGGGATATTTTGAAAACTGCAGGGGGGATTGAGACATATGTGACCAAACGCCGCTTTCAGTACTTGGCATATGTTGGGTATATAAATTCAAAAATTCAAACAGCAAATACGTGCAGAGAGCCAGAATTTAGCTCCAAAATATAGCTCAGGCCTCGAAATTGCAATGTTTGGGATATTTTGAAAACTGCAGGGAGGATTGAGACAAATGTGACCAAACGCCGCTTTCAGTACTTGGCATATGTTGGGTATATAAATTCAAAAATTCAAACTGCGAATACGTGCAGAGAGCCAGAATTTGGCTCCAAAATATGGCTCATGCCTCGAAATTGAGATGTTTGGGATATTTTGAAAACTGCAGGGAGGTTTGGGACAAATGTGACCAAATGCCACTTACAGTACTTGGCATATGTTGGGTATAAAAAGTCGTAATTTCGAACTGCGAATACGTGCAGAGAGCTTGAATTTTCTCCAAAATATGGCTCAGGCCTCGAAAGTGGGATGTTTGGCATATTTTGAAAACTGCAGGGGAGTTTGTGCAAAATGTGACTCATTGCCGCTTTCAGTACTTGGCATATGTTGGGTATAAAAAGTCGTATATCAAACTGCGAATACTTGCAGAGAGCCAAAATTAGGCTCCAAAATATTGCTCAGGCCTCGAAATTGGGATATTTGGGATATTTTGAAAACTGCAGGGGAGTTTGTGCAAAATGTGACTCACTGCTGCTTTCAGTACTTGGCATATGTTGGGTATAAAAAGTCGTAATTTCAAACTGCGAATACGTGCAGAGAGCCAGAATTTAGCTCCAAAATATGGCTCAGGCGTCGAAATTGTGATATTTGGGATATTTCGAAAACTGCAAGGGAGTTTGTTCAAAATATGACTCACTGCCGCTTTCAGAAGTTGGCATATGTTGGGTATAAAAAGTCGTAATTTCAATCTGCGAATACGTGCATAGAGAAAGAATTTAGCTCCAAAATATGGGTGAGGCCTCGAAATTGGGATGTTTGGGATATTTTTAAAACTGCAGGGAGGTTTGGGACAAATGTGACCAAACGCCACTTTCAGTACTTGGCATATGTTGGGTATAAAAATTCGTAATTTCAAACTGCGAATATGTGCAAAGAGCCAGAATTTTGCTCAAAAATATGGCTCAGGCCTCAAAATTGGGATATTTGGGATATTTCGAAAACTGCAGGGGAGTTTGTGCGAAATGTGACTCACTGCCGCTTCCAGGACTTGGCATATGTTGGGTTAAAAATGTCGTAATTTTAAACTGCGAATACGTGCATAGAGCCAGAATTTTGTTCCAAAATATGGCTCAGGCCTCGAAATTGGGATGTTTGGGATATTTTGAAAACTGCAGGGGGGGTTTGGGACAAATGTGACCAAACGCCGCGTTCAGTACTGGGCATATGTTGGGTATAAAAATCGTAATATTAAACTGCGAATACGTGGAGAGAGCCAGAATTTGGCTCCATAATATGGCTCAGGCCTTGATATTGGGATATTTGGGATATTTCGAAAACTTCAGGGGAGTTTGTGCAAAATTTGACTTACTGCCGCTTTCAGGACTTGGCATATCTTGGGTATAAAAAGTCGTAATTTCAAACGGCGAATACGTGCAGAGAGCTTGAATTTGGCTCCAAAATATGGCTCAGGCCTCGAAATTGGGATTTTTGGGATATTTTAAAAACTCCAGGGGGGTTTGGGACCAATATGACTAAACGCCGCTTTCAGAACTTGGCATATGTTGGGTATAAAAAGTCGTAATTTCAAACAGCGAATACGTGCAGAGAGCTTGAATTTGGCTCCAAAATATGGCTCAGGCCTCGAATGTGGGATGTTTGGGATATTTTGAAAACTGCAGGGGAGTTTGTACAAAATGTGACTCACTGCCGCTTTCAGTACTTGGCATATGTTGGGTATAAAAAGTCGTAATATTAAACTGCGAATACTTGCAGAGAGCCAAAATTTGGCTCCAAAATATTGGTCAGGCCTCGAAATTGGGATATTTGGGATATTTTGAAAACTGCAGGAAAGTTTGTGCAAAATGTGACTCACTGCTGCTTTCAGTACTTGGCATATGTTGGGTATAAAAAGTCGTAATTTCAATCTGCGAATACGTGCATAGAGCCAGAATTTTGCTCCAAAATATGGTTCAGGCCTCGAAATTGGGATGTTTGGGCTATTTTGAAAACTGCAGGGAGGGTTTGGGACAAATGTGACCAAACGCCGCTTTCAGTACTTGGTATATGTTGGGTATAAAAAAGTCGTAATTTCAAACTGCGAATACGTGCAGAGAGCCAGAATTTGGCTCCAAAATATGGCTCAGGCTTCGAAATTAGGATATTTGGGATATTTCGAAAACTGCAGGGAGGTTTGGGACAAATGTGATCAAACGCCACTTTCAGTACTTGGCATATGTTGGGTATAAAAAGTCGTAATTCCAAACTGCGAATACGTACAGAGAGCCAGAATTTAGCTCCAAAATATGGCTCAGGCCTCAAAATAGGGATATTAGGTATATTTCAAAAACTGCATTGGAGTTTGTGCGAAATGTGACTCACTGCCGCTTTCAGTACTTGGCATATGTTGGGTATAAAATATCGTAATTTCAAACCGCGAATACGTGCATAGAGCCAGAATTTAGCTCTAAAATATGGCTCAGGCCTCGAAATTGGGATGTTTGTGATATTTTGAAAACTGCAGGGGGGGTTTGGGCCAAATGTGACCAAACGCCGTTTTCAGTACTTGGTATATGTTGGGCATAAAAAGCCGTAATATCAAACTGCGAATACTTGCAGAGAGCCAAAATTTGGCTCCAAAATATTGCTCAGGCCTCGAAATTGGGATATTTGGGATATTTCGAAAACTGCAGGGGAGTTTGTGCAAAATGTGACTCACTGCTGCTTTCAGTACTTGGCATATGTTGGGTATAAAATATCGTAATTTCAAACCGCGAATACGTGCATAGAGCCAGAATTTAGCTCTAAAATATGGCTCAGGCCTCGAAATTGCGATGTTTGGGATATTTTGAAAACTGCAGGGGGGGATTGGGACAAATGTGACCAAACGCCGCATTCAGTACTTGGCATATGTTGGGTAAAAAAAAGTTGTAAATTCAAACTGCGAATACATGCAGAGAGCTAGAATTTGGCTCCAAAATATGGGTCAGGCTTCGAAATTGGGATATTTTGGATATTTCGAAATCTGCATGGGAGTTTGTGCAAAATGGGACTCACTGCCACTTTCAGGACTTGGCATATGTTGGGTATAAAAAGTCATAATTTTAAACTGCGAATACGTGCATAGAGCCCGAATTTGGCTCTAAAATATTGCTCAGTCCTCGAAATTGGGATGTTTGGGATATTTTGAAAACAACCGGGAGGTATGGGACACATGTGACTAAACGCCGCTTTCAGTACTTGGCATATGTTGGGTATAAAATGTCGGAATTTCAAACTGCGAATACGTGCAGAGAGCCAGAATTTGGCTCCAAAATATGGCTCATGCCTCGAAATGGAGATGTTTGGGATATTTTGAAAACTGCAGGGGGGATTGGAACAAATGTGACCAACGCCACTTTCAGTACTTGGCATATGTTGGGTATAAAATGTCGTAATTTCAAACTGCGAATACGTGCAGAGAGCCAGAATTTAACTACAAAATATGGCTCAGGCCTCGAAATTGGGATGTGTGGGATATTTTGAAAACTGCAGGGGGGTTTTGGACAAATGTGACCAAATGCAGTTTTCAGTAATTGGCATATGTTATGTATAAAAATTCGTAATTTCAAACTGCGAATACGTGCAGAGAGCCAGAATTTGGCTCCAAAATATGGCTCAGGCCTCGAAATTGGAATATTTGGGATATTTTGAAAACTGCAGGGGGGATTGAGACAAATGTGACCAAACGCCGCTTTCAGTACTTGGCATATGTTGGGTATAAAAAAGTGGTAATTTAAAACTGCGAATACGTGCAGAGAGCCAAAATTTGGCTCCAAAATATTGCTCTAGCTTCGAAATTGGGATATTTGGGATATTTTGAAAACTGCAAGGAAGTTTGTGCAAAATGTGACTCAATGCCGCTTTCAGGAATTGGCATATGTTGGGTATAAAAAGTCGTTATTTCAAACCGCGAATATGTGCAGAGAGCCAGAATTTGGCTCTAAAATATGGCTCAGGCCTAAAAATTGGGATATTTGGGATATTTCGAAAACTGCAGGGGAGTTTGTGCGAAATGTGACTCACTGCTGCTTTTAGGGCTTGGCATATGTTGGGTAAAAAATGTCGTAATTTCAAACCGCGAACACGTGCATAGAGCCAGAATTTGGCTCCAAAATATGGCTCAGGCCTCGAAATTAGGATGTTTGGGATATTTTGAAAACTGCAGGGGAGTTTGTGCGAAATGTGACTCACTGCCGTTTTCAAGACTTGGCATATGTTGGGTTTAAAATGTCGTAATTTCAAACCGCGAATATGTGCAGAGAGCCAGAATTTGGCTACAAAATATGGCTCAGGCCTCGAAATTGGATTGTTTGGGATATTTTGTAAACTGCAGGGGGGGGGGGTTGGGACAAATGTGACCAAACGCCGCTTTCAGTACTTGACATATTTTGGAAATAAAATGTTGTAATTTCAAACCGCGTATACGTGCATAGAGCCAGAATTTTTCTCCAAAATATGGCTCAGGCCTCGAAATTGGGATGTTTGGGATATTTTGAAAACTGCAGGGGGGGTTTGGGACAAATGTGACCAAACGCCGCTTTCAGTACTTGGCATATGTTGGGTATAAAAAAGTAGTAATTTCAAACTGCTAATACGTGCAGAGAGCCAGAATTTGGCTCCAAAATATTGCTCAGGCCTCGAAATTGGGATATTTGGGATATTTCGAAAACTGCAGGGGAGTTTGTGCGAAATGTGACTCACTGCCGCTTTCAGGACTTGGCATATGTTGGGTATAAAATGGCGTAATATCAAACCGCGAATACGTGCATAGAGCCAGAGTTTGGCTCCAAAATATGGCTCAGGCCTCGAAATTGGGATGTTTGGGATATTTTGAAAATTGCAGGGGGGGTTTGGGACAAAGGTTACCAAACGCCGCTTTCAGTACTTGGCATATATTGGGTATAAAAAATTCGTAATTTCAAACTGCGAATACGTGCAGAGAGCCAGAGTTTGGCTCCAAAATATGGCTCAGGCCACGAAATTGGGATGTTTGGGATATTTCGAAAACTGCAGGGGAGTTTGTGTAAAATGTGACTCACTGCCGTTTTCAGTACTTGGCATATGTTGGGTATAAAAATCGTAATATTAAACTGCGAATACGTGGAGAGAGCCAGAATTTTGCTCCATAATATGGCTCAGGCCTCGATATTGTGATCATTGGGATAATTTGAAAACTGCAGGGAGGTTTGGGACAAATGTGACCAAACGCCAATTTCAGTACTTGGCATATGTTGGGTATAAAAAGTCGTAATTTCAAACTGCGAATACGTGCAGAGAGCCAGAATTTGGCTCCAAAATATGGCTCAGGCGTCGAAATAGGGATATTTGGGATATTTCGAAAACTGCAAGGAAGTTTGTGCAAAATGTGACTCAATGCCGCTTTCAGGAATTGGCATATGTTGGGTATAAAAAGTCGTTATTTCGAACCGCGAATATGTGCAGAGAGCCAGAATTTGGCTCCAAAATATGGCTCAGCCCTCAAAATTGGGATATTTGGGATATATCGAAAACTGCAGGGGAGTTTGTGCGAAATGTGACTCACTGCTGCTTTTAGAGCTTGGCATATGATGGGTAAAAAATTTCGTAATTTCAAACCGCGAATACGTGCATAGAGCCAGAATTTGCCTCCAAAATATGGCTCAGGCCTCGAAATTGGGATGTTTGGGATATTTTGAAAACTGCAGGGGAGTTTGTGCGAAATGTGACTCACTGCCGTTTTCAAGACTTGGCATATGTTGGGTATAAAATGTCGTAATTTCAAACCGCGAATATGTGCAGAGAGCCAGAATTTGGCTCCAAAATATAGCTCAGGCCTCGAAATTGGGATGTTTGGGATATTTTGAAAACTGCAGGGGGGTGTTGGGACAAATGTGACCAAACGCCGCCTTCAGTAATTGGTATATGTTGGGTATAAAAAAGTCGTAATTTCAAACTGCAAATACGTGCAGAGAGCCAGAATTTGGCTCCAAAATATGGCTCAGGCCTCGAAATTGTGATGTTTGGGATATTTTGAAAACTGCAGGGTGGATTGAGACAAATGTGACCAAACGCCGCTTTCAGTGCTTGGCATATGTTGGGTATAAAAAAGTAGTAATTTCAAACTGCGTATACGTGCATAGAGCCAGAATTTGCCTCCAAAATATGGCTCAGGCCTCGAAATTGGGATGTTTGGGATATTTTGAAAACTGCAGGGGAGTTTGTGCGAAATGTGACTCACTGCCGCTTTCAGTACTTGGTATATGTTGGGTATAAAAAAGTCGTAATTTCAAACTGCAAATACGTGCAGAGAGCCAGAATTTGGCTCCAAAATATGGCTCAGGCCTCGAGATTGTGATGTTTGGGATATTTTGAAAACTGCAGGGTGGATTGAGACAAATGTGACCAAACGCCGCTTTCAGTACTTGGCATATGTTGGGTATAAAAAAGTCGTAATTTCAAACTGCAAATACGTGCAGAGAGCCAGAGTTTGGCTCCAAATTATTGCTCAGGCCACGATATTGGGAAGTTTGGGATATTTCGAAAACTGCAGGGGAGTTTGTTCAAAATGTGACTCACTGCCGTTTTCAGTACTTGGCATATGTTGGGTATAAAAATCGTAATATTAAACTGCGAATACGTGGAGAGAGCCAGAATTTTGCTCCATAATATGGCTCAGGCCTCGATATTGTGATGATTAGGATATTTTGAAAACTGCAGGGAGGTTTGGGACAAATGTGACCAAACGCCACTTTCAGTACTTGGCATATATTGGGTATAAAAAGTCGTAATTTCAATCTGCGAATACGTGCAGAGAGCCAGAATTTGGCTCCAAAATATGGCTCAGGCGTCGAAATTGGGATATTTGGGATATTTCGAAAAATGCAAGGAAGTTTGTGCAAAATGTGGCTCACTGCCGCTTTCAGTACTTGGCATATGTTGGGTATAAAAAGTCGTAATTTCAAACCACGAATATGTGCAGAGAGGCAGAATTTGGCTCCAAAATATGGCTCATGCCTCAAAATTGGGATATTTGGGATATTTCGAAAACTGCAGGGGAGTTTGTGCGAAATGTGACTCACTGCTGCTTTTAGGGCTTGACATATGTTGGGTAAAAAATGTCGTAATTTCAAACCGCGAATACGTGCATAGAGCCAGAATTTGGCTCCAAAATATGGCTCAGGCCTCGATATTGTGATCATTGGGATAATTTGAAAACTGCAGGGAGGTTTGGGACAAATGTGACCAAACGCCGCTTTCAGTACTTGGCATATGTTGGGTATAAAATGTTGTAATTTCAAATTCGTATACGTGCATAGAGCCAGAATTTGGCTCCAAAATAAGGATCAGGCCTCGAAATTTGGGTTGTTTGTGATATTTTGAAAACTGCAGTGGGGTTTTGGGCCAAATGTGACCAAACGCCGATTTCAGTACTTGGTATATGTTGGGCATAAAAAAGTCGTAATTTTAAACTTCGAATTCGTGCAGAGAGCCAGAATTTGGCTCCAAAATATGGCTTAGGCGTCGAAATTGGGATGTTTGAGATATTTTGAAAACTGCAGTGAGGTTTTGGGACAAATATGACCAAACGTCGCTTTCAGTACTTGGCATATGTTGGGTATATAAAGTCATAATTTCAAACTGAGAATACGTGCAGAGAGCCAGAATTTGGCTTCAACATATGGATCAGGCCTCAAAATTGGGATATTTGCGATATTTCGAAAACTGCAGGGGAGTTTGTGCAAAATGTGACTCACTGCCGCTTTCAGTACTTGGCATATGTTGGGTATAAAAAGTCGTAATTTCAAACTGCGAATATGTGCAGAGAGCCAGAATTTGGCTCCAAAATATGGCTCATGCCTCGAAATTGGAATATTTGGGATATTTCTAAAACTGCAGAGGAGTGTGTTCAAATTGTGACTAACTGCCGCTTTCAGGACATATCATATGTTGGGAAAAAATTCGTAATTTCAATCTGCGAATACGTGCATAGAGCCAGATTTGGCTCCAAAATATGGCCCAGGCATCGAAATTGGGATGTTTGGGATATTTTGAAAACTGCAGGGGGGTTTGGGACCAATATGACCAAACGCCGCTTTCAGAACTTAGCATATGTTGGGTATAAAAAGTCGTAATTTCAAACTGCGAATACGTGCAGAGAGCTTGAATTTAGCTCCAAAATATGGCTCAGGCCTCGAAATTGGGATGTTTGGGATATTTTGAAAACTGCAGGGAGGGTTTGGGACAAATGTGACCAAACGCCGCGTTCAGTACATAGCATATGTTGGGTATAAAAAAGTCGTAATTTCAGACTGCGAATACGTGCAGAGAGCCAGAATTTGGCTCCAAAATATGGCTCAGGCATCGAAATTGGGATATTTGGGAAATTTCGAAAACTGCAGGGGAGGTTGTTCGAAATGTGACTCACTGCCGTTTTCAAGACTTGGCATATGTTGGGTATAAAATGTCGTAATTTCAAACCGCGAATACGTGCATAGAGCCAGAATTTTTCTCCAAAATATGGCTCAGGCCTCGAAATTGGGATGTTTGGGATATTTTGAAAACTGCAGGGGGGGTTAGGGACAAATGTGACTAAACGCCTCTTTCTGTACTTGGTATATGTTGGGTATAAAAAAGTCGTAATTTCAATTTGCGAATACGTGCAGAGAGCCAGAATTTGGCTCCAAAATATGGCTATGCCTCGAAATTGTGATGTTTGGGATATTTTGAAAACTGCAGGGGGGATTGAGACAAATGTGACCAAACGCCGCTTTCAGTACTTGGCATATGTTGGGTATAAAAAAGTGGTAATTTCAATTTGCGAATACGTGCAGAGAGCCTGAATTTGGCTCCAAAATATGGCTCAGGCGTCGAAATTGGGATATTTGGGATATTTCGAAAACTGCTGGGGAGTTTGTGCAAAATTTGACTCACTGCCGCTTTCATGACTTGGCATATGTTGGGTATAAAAAGGTAATTTTAAACTGCGAATACGTGCATAGACCCAGAATTTGGCTCAAAAATATTGCTCTGTTCTCGAAATTGGGATGTTTGGGATATTTTGAAAACTCCAGGGGAGTTTGTGCAAAATGTGACTCAATGCCACTTTCAGTACTTGGCATATGTTGGGTATAAAAAGTCGTAATATCAAACTGCGAATACTTGCAGAGAGCCAAAATTTGGCTCCAAAATATTGCTCAGGCCTCGAAATTGGGATATTTGGGATATTTTGAAAACTGCAGGGGAGTTTGTGCAAAATGTGACTCACTGCTGCTTTCCGTACTTGTCATATGTTGGGTATAAAAAGTCGTAATTTCAAACCGCGAATACGTGCATAGAGCCAGAATTTGGCTCCAAAATATGGCTCAGGCGTCGAAATTGGGATTTTTGGGATATTTCGAAAACTGCAAGGGAGTTTGTGCGAAATGTGACTCACTGCCGCTTTCAGGACTTGGCATATGTTGGGTAAAAAATGTCGTAATTTCAAACCGCGAATACGTGCATAGAGCCAGAAATTTGCTCCAAAATATGGCTCAGGCCTCGAAATTGGGATGTTTGGGATATTTTGAAAACTACAGGGGGGTTTGGGACAAATGTGACCAAACGCCGCGTTCAGTACTGGGCATATGTTGGGTATATAAATTCATAAATTCAAACTGCGAATACGTGCAGAGAGCCAGAATTTGGCTCCAAAATATGGCTCATGCCTCGAAATTGGGATGTTTGGGATATTTTGAAAACTGCAGGGAGGTTTGGGACAAATGTGACCAAACGCCACTTTCAGTACTTGGTATATGTTGGGTATAAAAAGTCGTAATTTCAAACTGCGAATACGTGCAGAAAGCCAGAATTTGGCTCTAAAATATGGCTCAGGCCTCAAAATTGGGATATTTGGGATATTTCGAAAACTGCAGGGGGGGTTTGGACAAATGTGACCAAACGCCGCTCTCTGTACTTGGTATATGTTGGGTATAAAAAAGAAGTAATTTCAAACTGCGAATACGTGCAGAGAGCCAGAGTTTGGCTCCAAATAAAGGCTCAGGCCTCGAAATTGGGATGTTTGGGATATTTCGAAAACTGCAAGGGAGTTTGTGCAAAATTTGACTCACTGCCGCTTTCATGACTTGCCATATGTTGGGTATAAAAAGGTAATTTTAAATTACGAATACGTGCATAGAGCCAGAATTTGGCTCAAAAATATTGCTCTGTCCTCGAAATTGGGATGTTTGGCATATTTTGAAAACTACTGGGGGGTTTGGGACCAATATGACCAAACGCCGCTTTCAGAACTTGGCATATGTTGGGTATAAAAAGACGTAATTTCAAACTGCGAATACGTGCAGAGAGCTTGAATTTGGCTCCAAAATATGGCTCAGGCCTCGAAATTGGGATGTTTGGGATATTTTGAAAACTGCAGGGGGGGTTTGGGACAAATGTGACTAAACGCCTCTTTCTGTACTTGGTATATGTTGGGTATAGAAAAGTCGAAATTTCAAACTGCGAATACGTGCAGAGAGCCAGAATTTGGCTCCAAAATATGGCTCAGGCCTCGAAATTGTGATGTTTGGGATATTTTGAAAACTACAGGGGGGGTTTGGGACAAATGTGACCAAACGCCGCTTTCAGTACTTGGCATATGTTGGGTATAAAAAAGTAGTAATTTCAAACTGCGAATACGTGCAGAGAGCCAGAGTTTGGCTCCAAAAAATGGCTCAGGCCACGATATTGGGAAGTTTGGGATATTTCGAAAACTGCAGGGGAGTTTGTGCAAAATGTGACTCACTGCCGTTTTCAGTACTTGGCATATGTTGGGTATAAAAATCGTAATATTAAACTGCGAATACGTGGAGAGAGCCAGAATTTTGCTCCATAATATGGCTCAGGCCTCGATATTGTGATGATTAGGATATTTTGAAAACTGCAGGGAGGTTTCTGACAAATGTGACCAAACGCCACTTTCAGTACTTGGCATATATTGGGTATAAAAAGTCGTAATTTCAATCTGCGAATACGTGCAGAGAGCCAGAATTTGGCTCCAAAATATGGCTCAGGCGTCGAAATTGGGATATTTGGGATATTTCGAAAACTGCAAGGAAGTTTGTGCAAAATGTGACTCACTGCCGCTTTCAGTACTTGGCATATGTTGGGTATAACAAGTCGTAATTTCAAACCACGAATATGTGCAGAGAGGCAGAATTTGGCTCCAAAATATGGCTCATGCCTCAAAATTGGGATATTTGGGATATTTCGAAAACTGCAGGGGAGTTTGTGCGAAATGTGACTCACTGCTGCTTTTAGGGCTTGACATATGTTGGGTAAAAAATGTCGTAATTTCAAACCGCGAATACGTGCATAGAGCCAGAATTTGGCTCCAAAATATGGCTCAGGCCTCGAAATTGGGATGTTTGGGATATTTTGTAAACTGCAAGGGGGGTTTGGGACAAATGTGACCAAACGCCGCTTTCAGTACTTGGCATATGTTGATTATAAAATGTTGTAATTTCAAATGCGTATACGTGCATAGAGCCAGAATTTGGCTCCAAAATATGGATCAGGCCTCGAAATTTGGGTTGTTTGTGATATTTTGAAAACTGCAGTGGGGTTTTGGGCCAAATGTGACCAAACGCCGATTTCAGTACTTGGTATATGTTGGGCATAAAAAAGTCGTAATTTCAAACTTCGAATACGTGCAGAGAGCCCGAATTTGGCTCCAAAATATGGCTTAGGCGTCGAAATTGGGATGTTTGAGATATTTTGAAAACTGCAGTGAGGTTTTGGGACAAATATGACCAAACGTCGCTTTCAGTACTTGGCATATGTTGGGTATATAAAGTCATAATTTCAAACTGAGAATACGTGCAGAGAGCCAGAATTTGGCTCCAACATATGGATCAGGCCTCAAAATTGGGATATTTGCGATATTTCGAAAACTGCAGGGGAGTTTGTGCAAAATGTGACTCACTGCCGCTTTCAGTACTTGGCATATGTTGGGTATAAAAAGTCGTAATTTCAAACTGCGAATATGTGCAGAGAGCCAGAATTTGGCTCCAAAATATGACTCATGCCTCGAAATTGGAATATTTGGGATATTTCTAAAACTGCAGAGGAGTTTGTTCAAATTGTGACTAACTGCCGCTTTCAGGACTTATCATATGTTGGGAAAAAAAGTCGTAATTTCAATCTGCGAATACGTGCATAGAGCCAGATTTGGCTCCAAAATATGGCTCAGGCATCGAAATTGGGATGTTTGGGATATTTTGAAAACTGCAGGGGGGTTTGGGACCAATATGACCAAACGCCGCTTTCAGAACTTAGCATATGTTGGGTATAAAAAGTCGTAATTTCAAACTGCGAATATGTGCAGAGAGCCAGAATTTGGCTCCAAAATATGGCTCATGCCTCGAAATTGGAATATTTGGGATATTTCTAAAACTGCAGAGGAGTTTGTTCAAATTGTGACTAACTGCCGCTTTCAGGACTTATCATATGTTGGGAAAAAAAGTCGTAATTTCAATCTGCGAATACGTGCAGAGAGCTTGAATTTGGCTCCAAAATATGGCTCAGGCCTCGAAATTGGGATGTTTGGGATATTTTGAAAACTGCAGGGAGGGTTTGGGACAAATGTGACCAAACGCCGCGTTCAGTACATAGCATATGTTGGGTATAAAAAAGTCGTAATTTCAGACTGCGAATACGTGCAGAGAGCCAGAATTTGGCTCCAAAATATGGCTCAGGCATCGAAATTGGGATATTTGGGATATTTCGAAAACTGCAGGGGAGTTTGTTCGAAATGTTACTCACTGCCGTTTTCAAGACTTGGCATATGATGGGTATAAAATGTCGTAATTTCAAACCGCGAATACGTGCATAGAGCCAGAATTTTTCTCCAAAATATGGCTCAGGCCTCGAAATTGGGATGTTTGGGATATTTTGAAAACTGCAGGGGGGGTTTGGGACAAATGTGACCAAACGCCGCTTTCAGTACTTGGCATATGTTGGGTATAAAAAAGTCGTAATTTCAAACTGCGAATACGTGCAGAGAGCCAGAGTTTTGCTCCAAATATTGCTCAGGCCTCGAAATTGGGATATTTGGGATATTTCGAAAACTGCAGGGGAGTTTGTGCGAAATGTGACACACTGCCGCTTTCATGACTTGGCATATGTTGGGTATAAAATGGGGTAATATCAAACCGCGAATACGTGCATAGAGCCTGAATTTGGCTCCAAAATATGGCTCAGGCGTCGAAATTGGGATATTTGGGATATTTCGAAAACTGCTCGGGAATTTGTACAAAATTTGACTCACTGCATCTTTCATGACTTGGCATATGTTGGGTATAAAAAGGTAATTTTAAACTGCGAATACGTGCATAGACCCAGAATTTGGCTCAAAAATATTGCTCTGTTCTCGAAATTGGGATGTTTGGGATATTTTGAAAACTCCAGGGGAGTTTGTGCAAAATGTGACTCAATGCCACTTTCAGTACTTGGCATATGTTGGGTATAAAAAGTCGTTATATCAAACTGCGAATACTTGCAGAGAGCCAAAATTTGGCTCCAAAATATTGCTCAGGCCTCGAAATTGGGATATTTGGGATATTTTGAAAAAAGCAGGGGAGTTTGTGCAAAATGTGACTCACTGCTGCTTTCCGTACTTGGCATATGTTGGGTATAAAAAGTCGTAATTTCAAACCGCGAATACGTGCATAGAGCCAGAATTTGGCTCCAAAATATGGCTCAGGCGTCGAAATTGGGATTTTTGGGATATTTCGAAAACTGCAAGGGAGTTTGTGCGAAATGTGACTCACTGCCGCTTTCAGGACTTGGCATATGTTGGGTAAAAAATGTCGTAATTTCAAACTGCGAATACGTGCATAGAGCCAGAATTTTGCTCCAAAATATGGCTCAGGCCTCGAAATTGGGATGTTTGGGATATTTTGAAAACTACAGGGGGGGTTTGGGACAAATGTGACCAAACGCCGCGTTCAGTACTGGGCATATGTTGGGTATAAAAAAATCGTAATTTCAAACTGCGAATACGTTCAGAGAGCCAGAATTTGGCTCCAAAATATGGCTCAGGCCTCGAAATTGGGATATTTGGGATATTTTGAAAACTGCAGGGGAGTTTGTGCAAAATGTGACTCACTGCTGCTTTCCGTACTTGGCATATGTTGGGTATAAAAAGTCGTAATTTCAAACCGCGAATACGTGCATAGAGCCAGAATTTGGCTCCAAAATATGGCTCAGGCGTCGAAATTGGGATTTTTGGGATATTTCGAAAACTGCAAGGGAGTTTGTGCGAAATGTGACTCACTGCCGCTTTCATGACTTGGCATATGTTGGGTATAAAAAGGTAATATTAAACTGCGAATACCTGCATAGAGCCAGAATTTGGCTCAAAAATATTGCTCTGTCCACGAAATTGGGATGTTTGTGATATTTTGAAAACTGCAGGGGGGGTTTGGGACAAATGTGACCAAATGCTTCGTTCAGTACTGGGCATATGTTGGGTATAAAAAAGTCGTAATTTCAAACTGTGAATACTTGCAGAGAGCCAGAACTTGGCTCCAAAATATGGCTCAGGCCCCGAAATTGGGATGTTTGGGATATTTTGAAAACTGCAGGAGGGTTTGGGACAAAGGTTACCAAACGCCGCTTTCAGTACTTGGCATATATTGGTTATAAAAAAGTCGAAATTTCAAACTGCGAATACGTGCAGAGAGCCAGAGTTTGGCTCCAAAATATGGCTCAGGCCTCGAAATTGGGATGTTTGGGATATTTCGAAAACTGCAAGGGAGTTTGTGCAAAATGTGACTCACTGCCGCTTTCAGTACTTGGCATATGTTGGGTATAAAAATCGTAATATTAAACTGCGAATACGTGGAGAGAGCCAGAATTTGGCTCCATAATATGGCTCAGGCCTCGATATTGGGATATTTGGGATATTTCGAAAACTGCAAGGGAGTTTGTGCAAAATGTGACTCACTTTCAGGAATTGGCATATGTTGGGTATAAAAAGTCGTAATTTCAATCTGCGAATACGTGCATAGAGCCAGAATTTGGTTCCAAAATATGGCTCAGGCCTCCAAATTGGGATGTTTGGGATATTTTTATAACTGCAGGGAGGTTTGGGACAAATGTGACCAAACGCCACTTTCAGTACTTGGCATATGTTGGGTATAAAAAGTCGTAATTTCAAACTGCAAATATGTGCAGAGAGCCAGAATTTGGCTCAAAAATATGGCTCAGGCCTCAAAATTGGGATATTTGGGATGTTTCGAAAACTGCAGGGGAGTTTGTGCGAAATGTGACTCACTGCCGCTTTCAGGACTTGGAATATGTTGGGTATAAAATGTCGTAATTTCAAACCGCGAATACGTGCATAGAGCCAGAATTTGGCTCCAAAATATGGCTCAGGCCTCGTAATTGGGATGCTTGTGATATTTTGAAAACTGCAGGGAGGGTTTGGGACAAATGTGACCAAACGCCGCTTTCAGTGCTTGGTATATGTTGGTTATAAAAAAGTCGTAATTTCAAACTGCGAATACGTGCAGGGAGCCAGAATTTGGCTCCAAAATATGGCTCAGGCCTCGAAATTAGGATATTTGGGATATTTCGAAAACTGCAGGGGAGTTTGTGCAAAATGTGACTAACTGCCGCTTTCAGGACTTAGCATATGTTGGGTATAAAAAAGTCGTAATTTCAAACTGCGAATACGTGCAGAGAGCCAGAATTTAGGTCCAAAATATGGCTCAGGTGTCGAAATTGGGATATTTGGGATATTTCGAAAACTGCAAGGAAGTTTGTGTGAAATGTGACTCACTGCTGCTTTCAGGACTTGGCATATGTTTGAATAAAGTCGTAATTTCAAACTGCGAATACGTGCAGAGAGCCAGAATTTGGCTCCAAAATATGGCTCAGGCGTCGAAATTGGGATGATTGAGATATTTTGAAAACTGATATGAGGTTTTGGGACAAATATGACCAAACGTCGCTTTCAGTACTTGGCATATGTTGGGTATATAAAGTCATAATTTCAAACTGAGAATACGTACAGAAAGCCAGAATTTGGCTCCAACATATGGATCAGGCCTCAAAATTGGGATATTTGGGATATTTTGAAAACTGCAGGGAAGTTTGTGTGAAATGTGACTCACTGCTGCTTTCAGGACTTGGCATATGTTGCGTATAAAATATTGTAATTTCAAACCGTGAATACATGCATAGAGCCAGAATTTGCCTCCATAATATTGCTCAGGCCTCCAAATTGGGGTGTTTGGGATATTTTGAAAACTGCAGGGGGGTTTGGGACAAATGTGACCAAACGCCACTTTCAGTACTTGGCATATATTGGGCATAAAAAAGTCGTAATTTCAAACTGCGAATACGTGCAGAGAGCCAGAATTTTGCTCCCAAATATTGCTCAGGCCTCGAAATTGGGATATTTGGGATATTTTGAAAACTGCAGTGCAGTTTGTGCGAAATGTGACTCACTGCCGCTTTCAGGACTTGGCATATGTTGCGTATAAAATGTCGTAATTTCAAACCGCGAATACGTGCATAGAGCCAGAATTTGGCTCCAAAATGTGGCTCAGGCCTCGATATTGTGTTGTTTGGGATATTTTGAAAACTGCAGGGAGGTTTGGGACAATTGTAACCAAACGTCGCATTCAGTACTTGGCATATGTTGGGCATAAAAAATTCGTAATTTCAAACTGCGAATACCTGCAGAGAGCCAGAATTTGGCTCCAAAATATGGCTCAGGCCTCAAAATTGGAATATTTGGGATATTTCGAAAACTGCAGGGGAGTTTGTGCAAAATGTGACACACTGCCGCTTTCAGAACTTGGCATATGTTGGGTATAAAATCTCGCAATTTCAAACTGCGAATACGTGCATAGAGCCAGAATTTGGCTCCAAAATATGGCACAGGCCTCGAAATTGGGATGTTTGGGATATTTTAAAACTGCAGGGGGGATTGAGACAAATGTGACCAAACAACGCTTTCAGTACTTGGCATATGTTGGGTATAAAAAAGTGGTAATTTCAAACTGCGAATACATGCAGAGAGCCAGAATTTGGCTCCAAAATATGGCTCAGGCCTCAAAATTGGGATATTTATGATATTTCAAAAACTGCAGGGGAGTTTGTGCGAAATGTGACTCTCTGCCGCTTTCAGGACTTGGCATATGTTGGGTATAAAATGTCGTAATTTCAAACTGCGAATACATGCATAGAGCCAGAATTTGGCTCCAAAATATTGCTCAGGCCTCGAAATTGGGATGTTTTGGATATTTTGAAAACTGCAGGGGGGGTTTGGGACAAATGTGACCAAACGCTGCTTTCAGTACTTGGCATATGTTGGGCATAAAAATGTCGTATTTTCAAACTGCGAATACGTGCAGAGAGCCAGAATTTGGCTCGAAAATATTGCTCAGTCCTCGAAATTGGGATATTTGGGATATTTCGAAAACTGCAGGGGAGCTTGTGCGAAATGTGACTCACTGCCGGTTTCAGGACTAGACATATGTTGGGTATAAAATGTCGTAATTTCAAACCGCGAATACGTGCATAGAGCTAGAATTTGGCTCCAAAATATGGCTCAGGCCACGAAATTGGGATGTTTGGGATATTTTGAAAACTGCAGGAGGGTTTGGGACAAAGGTTACCAAACGCCGCTTTCAGTACTTGGCATATATTGATTATAAAAAAGTCGTAATTTCAAACTGCGAATACGTGCAGAGAGCCAGAGTTTGGCTCCAAAATATGGCTCAGGCCTCGAAATTGGGATGTTTGGGATATTTCGAAAACTGCAAGGGAGTTTGTGCAAAATGTGACTCACTGCCGCTTTCAGTACTTGGCATATGTTGGGTATAAAAAGTCGTAATTTCAATCTGCGAATACGTGCATAGAGCCAGAATTTGGCTCCAAAATATGGCTCAGGCCTCAAAATTGGGATGTTTGGGATTTTTTTATAACTGCAGGGAGGTTTGGGACAAATGTGACCAAACGCCACTTTCAGTTCTTGGCATATTTTGGGTATAAAAATTCGTAATTTCAAACTGCGAATATGTGCAGAGAGCCAGAATTTTGCTCAAAAATATGGCTCAGGCCTCAAAATTGGGATATTTGGGATATTTCGAAAACTGCAGGGGAGTTTGTGCAAAATGTGACTCACTGCCGCTTTCAGGAATTGGCAGATGTTGGGTATAAAAAGTCGTAATTTCAATCTGCGAATACGTGCATAGAGCTAGAATTTGGCTCCAAAATATGGATCAGGCCTCGAAATGGGGATGTTTGGGATATTTTGAAAACTGCAGGGACGGTTTGGGACAATTGTGACCACATGCCGCGTTCAGTACTGGGCATATGTTGGGAATAAAAAAGTCGTAATTTCAAACTGCGAATACGTGCAGAGAGCCAGAATTTGGCTCCAAAATATGGCTGAGGCCTCGATATTGTGATGTTTGGGATATTTTGAAAACTGCAAGGAGGTTTGGGACAAATGTAACCAAACGCCGCTTTCAGTACTTGGCATATGTTGGGTATAAAAAAGTCGTAATTTCAAACTGCGAATACGTGCAGAGAGCCAGAATTTGGCTCCAAAATATGGCTCAGGCCTCGAAATTAGGATACTTGGGATATTTCGAAAACTGCCGGGGAGTTTGTGCAAAATGTGACTAACTGCCGCTTTCAGGACTTGGCATATGTTGGGTATAAAATGTCGTAATTTCAAACCACGAATACGTGCATAGAGCCAGAATTTGGCTCCAAAATTTGGCTTAGGCCTCGAAATAGGGATGGTTATCTTGAGATGATTTCGGAGCTTTTTAGTGTCCCCGCGGCCCGGTCCTCGACCAGACCTCCACCCCCAGGAAGCAGCCCGTGACAGCTGACTAACTCCCAGGTACCTATTTACTGCTAGGTAACAGGGGCATTCAGGGTGAAAAAAACTTTGCCCATTTGTTTTTGCCTCGTGCGGGAATCGAACCCGCGCCACAGAATTACGAGTCCTGCGCGCTATCCACCAGGCTACGAGGCCCCTGTTTGGGATATTTTGAAACTACAGGGGGGGGGGACAAATGTGACCAAATGCCGCATTCAGTACTTGGCATATGTTGGGTATAAAAAATTCGTAATTTCAAACTGCGAATATGTGCAGAGAGCCAGCATTTGGCTCCAAAATATGGCTCAGTCCTCGAAATTGGGATATTTCGATAACTGCAGGGGAGTTTGTGCGAAATGTGACTCACTGCCCCTTTCAAGACTTGGCATATGTTGGGTATAAAATGTCGTAATTTCAAACCGCGAATACGTGCATAGGGCCAGAATTTGGCTCCAAAATATGGCTCAGGCCACGAAATTGGGATGTTTGGGATATTATGAAAACTGCAGGGTGATTGAGACAAATGTGACCAAACGCCGCTTTCAGTACCTGGCATATGTTGGGTATAAAATATTGGTAATTTCAAACTGAGAATACGTGCAGAGAGCCAGAATTTGGCTCCAAAATATCGCTCAGGTGTCGAAATTGGGATATTTGGGATATTTCGAAAACTGCAAGGAAGTTTGAGCAAAACGTGACTCACTGCCTCTTTCAGGACTTGGCATATGTTTGAATAAAGTCGTAATTTCAAACTGCGAATACATGCAGAGAGCCAGAATTTGGCTCCAAAATATGGATCAGACCTCGAAATTGGGATATTTGGGATGTTTCGAAAACTGCAGGGGAGTTTGTGTGAAATGTGACTCACTGCCGCTTTCAGGACTTGGCATATGTTGCGTATAAAATGTCGTAATTTCAAACCGCGAATACGTGCATAGAGTCCGAATTTGGCTCCATAATATTGCTCAGGCCTCGAAATTGGGATGTTTGTGATATTTTGAAAACTGCAGGGAGGTTTGGGACAAATGTAACCAAACGACGCATTCAGTACTTGGCATATGTTGGGTATAAAAAATTCGTAATTTCAAACTGCGAATACCTGCAGAGAGCCAGAATTTGGCTCCAAAATATGGCTCAGGCCTCGAAATTGCAATATTTAGGATATTTCGAAAACTGCAGGGGAGTTTGTTCAAAATGTGTCTCACAGCCGCTTTCAGGACTGGTCATATGTTGGGTATAAAAAGTCGTAATTTCAAACTGGGAATACGTGCATAGAGCCAGAATTTGGCTCCAAATTATTGCTCAGTCCTCGAAATTGGGATATTTGGGATATTTTGAAAAGTGCAGGGAGGTTTGGGACAAATGTGACGAAACACCGCTTTCAGTACTTTGCATATGTTGGGTATATAAATTCGTATTTTCAAACTGCGAATACGTGCAGAGAGCCAGAATTTAGCTCCAAAATGTGGCTCATGCCTCGAAATTGGGATGTTTGGGATATTTTGAAAACTGCAGGGAGGTTTGGGACAAATGTGACAAAACGCCGCTTTCAGTTTTTGGCATATGTTGGGTATATAAATTCGTAATTTCAAACTGCAAATACGTGCAGAGAGCCAATATTTGGTTCCAAAATATGGCTCAGGCCTCGAAATTGGGATGTTTGGGATATTTTGAAAACTGCAGGGGAGTTTGTGCAAAATGTGACTCACTGCCACTTTCAGTACTTGGCATATTTTGGGTATAAAAAGTGGTAATTTCAAACTGCAAATACGTGCAGAGAGCCAATATTTGGTTCCAAAATATGGCTCAGGCTTCGATATTGGGATGTTTGGGATATTTTGAAAACTGCAGGGAGGTTTGGGACAAATGTGACAAAACGGCGCTTTCAGTACTTCGCATATGTTGGGTATAAAAAAGTCGTAATTTCAAATGGCGAATACGTGCAGAGAGCCAGAATTTGGCTCCAAAATGTGAATCAGGCCTTAAAATTGGGATGTTTGGGATATTTTGAAAACTGCAGGAAGGTTTGGGTCAAATGTGACTCACTACCCTTTCAGTACTTTGCATATATTGGGTATAAAAAATCGTAATTTCAAACTACGAATACGTGCAGAGAGCCAGAATTTGGCTCCAAAATGTGAATCAAGCCTTAAAATTGGGATGTTTGGGATATTTGGAAAACTGCAAGGGGGATTGGGCCAAATGTGACCTAACGCCGCTTTAAGGGCTTGGCATATGTTGGGTATAAAAAAATCGCAATTTTAAACTGCGAATAAGTGCAGAGAGCCAGAATTTGGCTCTAAAATACGGCTCAGGCCTCGAAATTGGGATATTTGGGATATTTCGAAAACTGCAGAGGGAGTTTGTGCAGAATGTGACTAA
Organism: Procambarus clarkii; assembly: GCF_040958095.1. Lineage (NCBI taxonomy): Eukaryota > Metazoa > Arthropoda > Malacostraca > Decapoda > Cambaridae > Procambarus > Procambarus clarkii. Next base: position 1,801,335 of record NC_091172.1, read on the forward strand.
CTGCCCCTTTCAGGACTTGGCATATGTTGGGTATAAAAATTCGTAATTTCAATCTGCGAATACGTGCATAGAGCAGAATTTGGCTCCAAAATATGGCTCAGGCCTCGAAATTGGGATGTTTGGGATATTTTGAAAACTGCAGGGAGGTTTGGGACAAATGTGACGAAACGCCGCTTTCAGTTTTTGGCATATGTTGGGTATAAAAATCGTAATATCAAGCTGCGAATACGTGCAGAGAGCCAGAATTTGTCTCCAAAATATGGCTCAGGACTCGAAATTGGGATATTTCGGATATTTCGAAAACTGCAGGGGAATTTGTGCAAAATCTGACTCACTGCCGCTTTCAGGACTTGGCATATGTTGGGTATAAAAAGTCGTAATTTCAATCTGCGAATACGTGCAGAAAGCCAGAATTTGGCTCCAAAATATGCCTCAGGCCTCGAAATTGGGATATTTGGGATATTTTGAAAACTGCAAGGAGGTTTCGGACAAATGTGACCAAACGCCGCTTTCAGTACTTGGCATATGTTGGGTAAATAAATTCGTAATTTCAAAGTGCCAATACGTGCAGAGAGCCAGAATTTTGCTCCAAACTATGGCTCAGGCCTCGAAATTAGCATGTTTGGGATATTTTGAAAACTGCAGGGAAGTTTAGGACAAATGTGACCAAACGCCGCTTTCAGAACTTGGCATTTGTTGGGTTTAAAAAATCGTAATATCAAAATGCGAATACGTGCAGAGAGCCAGAATTTGGCTCAAAAATATGGCTCAGGCCTCGATATTGAGATGTTTGTGATATTTTGAAAACTGCAAGGAGGTTTGGTACAAATGTAACGAAACGCCGCATTCAGTACTTGGCATATGTTGGGTATAAAAAATTCGTTATTTCAAACTGCGAATACCTGCAGAGAGCCAGAATTTGGCTCCAAAATATGGCTAACGTGTCGAAATTGGGATATTTGGAATATTTCGAAAACTGCAAGGGAGTTTGTGCAAAATGTGACACACTGCTGCTTTCAGTACTTGGCATATGTTGGGTATAAAAAGTCGTAATTTCAAACTGTGAATACGTGCAGAGAGGTAGAATTTGGCTCCAAAATATGGCTCCGGCCTCGAAATTGAGATATTTGGGATATTTTGAAAACTGCAGGGGAGTTTGCGCAAAATGTGACTCACTGCCACTTTCAATACTTGGCAAATGTTGGGTTTAAAAAGTCGTATTATCAAACTGTGAATTCGTGCAGAGAGCCAAACGTTGGCTCCAAAATATGGCTCAGGTCTCGATATTGAGATGTTTGGGATATTTTGAAAACTGCAGGGAGTTTAGGACAAATGTGACCAAACGCGGCTTTCAGTACTTGGCATATGTTGGGTATAAAAAAGTCGTAATTTCAAACTGCGAATACGTGCAGAGAGCCAGAATTTGGCTCCAAAATATGGCTCAGGCATCGTAATTGGGATATTTGGGATATTTTGAAAACTGCAGGGGAGATTGTGCGAAATGTGACTCACTGCTGCTTTCAGTACTTGGCATATGATGGGTATAAAAAGTCGTAATTTCAAACTGCGAATACGTGCAGAGAGCTGGAAATTGGCTCCAAAATATGGCTCAGGCCTCGAAAGTGGGATGTTTGGGATATTTTGAAAACTGCAGGGGAGTTTGTGCAAAATGTGACACACTGCTGCTTTCAGTACTTGGCATATGTTGGGTATAAAAAGTCGTAATTTCACACTGCCAATTCGTGCAGAGAGCAAGAATTTGGCTCCAAAATATGGCTCAGGAGTCGAAAATGGGATATTTTGGATATTTTGAAAACTGCAGGGGAGTTTGTGCTTAATGTGACTCACTGATGCTGCTATCAGTACTTGGCATATGTTGGGTATAAAAAGTCGTAATTTAAAAACTGCGAATACGTGCAGAGAGCCAGAATTTGGCTCCAAAATATGGCTCAGGTGTCGAAATTGGGATATTTGGGATATTTCGAAAACTGCAAAGGAGTTTGTGCAAAATGTGACTCACTGCCGCTTTCAGGACTTGGCATATGTTGGGTATAAAAAGTCGTATTTTCAAACTTCGAATACGTGCAGAGAGCCAGAATTTGGCTCCAAAATATGGCTCAGGCCTCGAAATTGGGATGTTTGGGATATTTTGAAAACCTCAGGGGGCTTTGAGACAAATATGACCAAAAGCCGCTTTCAGAACTTGGCATATGTTGGGTATAAAAAGTCGTAATTTCAAACTGCTAATACGTGCGGAGAGCCAGAATTTGACTCCAAAATATGGTTCAGGCCTCGTAATTAAGATATTTGGGATATTTGGAAAACTGCAGGGGAGTTTGTGCAAAATGTGACTCACTGCTGCTTTCAGTACTTGGCATATGTTGGGTATAAAAAGTCGTAATTTCAAACTGCGAATACGTGCAGAGAGCCAGAATTTGGCTCCAAAATATGGCTCAGGCCTCGAAATTAGGTTGTTTGGGATATTTTGAAAACTGCAGGGAGATTTAGGACACATGTGACCAAACACCGCTTTCAGTACCTGGCATATGTTGGGTATAAAATAGTGGTAATTTCTAACTGAGAATACGTGCAGAGAGCCAGAATTTGGCTCCAAAATATGGATCAGGCCTCAAAATTGGGATATTTGGGATGTTTCGAAAACTGCAGGGGAGTTTGTGTGAAATGTGACTCACTGCCGCTTTCAGGACTTGGCATATGTTGCGTATAAAATGTCGTAATTTCAAACCGCGAATACGTCCATAGAGTCAGAATTTGGCTCCATAATATTGCTCAGGCCTCGAAATTGGGATGTTTGTGATATTTTGAAAACTGCAGGGAGGTTTGGGACAAATGTAACCAAACGACGCATTCAGTACTTGGCATATGTTGGGTATAAAAAATTCGTAATTTCAAACTGTGAATACCTGCAGAGAGCCAGAATTTGGCTCCAAAATATGGCTCAGGCCTCGAAATTGCAATATTTAGGATATTTCGAAAACTGCAGGGGAGTTTGTTCAAAATGTGACTCACAGCCGCTTTCAGGACTGGTCATATGTTGGGTATAAAAAGTCGTAATTTCAAACTGCGAATACGTGCAGAGAGCCAGAATTTGGCTCCAAATTATGGCTCAGGCCTCGAAATTAGGTTGTTTGGGATATTTTGAAAACTGCAGGGAGATTTAGGACACATGTGACCAAACACCGCTTTCAGTACCTGGCATATGTTGGGTATAAAATAGTGGTAATTTCTAACTGAGAATACGTGCAGAGAGCCAGAATTTGGCTCCATAATATGGCTCAGGCGTCGAAATTGGGATATTTGGGAAATTTTGAAAACTGCAGGGGAGTTTGTGCTAAATGTGACTGACTGCTGCTTTCAGTACTTGGCATATGTTGGGTATAAAAAGTCGTAATTTCAAACTGCGAATACGTGCAGAGAGCCGGAATTTGGCTCCAAAATATGGCTCAGGTGTCGAAATTGGGATATTTGGGATATATCGAAAACTGCAAGGGAGTTTGTGCAAAATGTGACTCACTGCCGCTCTCAGGACTTGGCATATGTTTGGTATAAAAAGTCGTAATTTCAAACTGCGAATACGTGCAGAGAGCCAGAATTTGGCTCCAAAATATGGCTCAGGCGTCGAAATTGGGATGTTTGAGATATTTTGAAAACTGCAGTGAGGTTTGGGACAAATATGACCATATGTCGCTTTCAGTACTTGGCATATGTTGGGTATATAAAGTCGTAATTTCAAACTGCGAATACATGCAGAGAGCCAGAATTTGGCTCCAAAATATGGATCAGGCCTCAAAATTGGGATATTTGGGATGTTTCGAAAACTGCAGGGGAGTTTGTGTGAAATGTGACTCACTGCCGCTTTCAGGACTTGGCATATGTTGCGTATAAAATGTCGTAATTTCAAACCGCGAATACGTCCATAGAGTCAGAATTTGGCTCCATAATATTGCTCAGGCCTCGAAATTGGGATGTTTGTGATATTTTGAAAACTGCAGGGAGGTTTGGGACAAATGTAACCAAACGACGCATTCAGTACTTGGCATATGTTGGGTATAAAAAAGTCGTAATTTCAAACTGCGAATACGTGCAGAGAGCCAGAATTTGGCTCCAAAATATGGCTCAGGCATCGTAATTGGGATATTTGGGATATTTTGAAAACTGCAGGGGAGATTGTGCGAAATGTGACTCACTGCTGCTTTCAGTACTTGGCATATGATGGGTATAAAAAGTCGTAATTTCAAACTGCGAATACGTGCAGAGAGCTGGAAATTGGCTCCAAAATATGGCTCAGGCCTCGAAAGTGGGATGTTTGGGATATTTTGAAAACTGCAGGGGAGTTTGTGCAAAATGTGACACACTGCTGCTTTCAGTACTTGGCATATGTTGGGTATAAAAAGTCGTAATTTCACACTGCCAATTCGTGCAGAGAGCAAGAATTTGGCTCCAAAATATGGCTCAGGAGTCGAAAATGGGATATTTTGGATATTTTGAAAACTGCAGGGGAGTTTGTGCTTAATGTGACTCACTGATGCTGCTATCAGTACTTGGCATATGTTGGGTATAAAAAGTCGTAATTTAAAAACTGCGAATACGTGCAGAGAGCCAGAATTTGGCTCCAAAATATGGCTCAGGTGTCGAAATTGGGATATTTGGGATATTTCGAAAACTGCAAAGGAGTTTGTGCAAAATGTGACTCACTGCCGCTTTCAGGACTTGGCATATGTTGGGTATAAAAAGTCGTATTTTCAAACTTCGAATACGTGCAGAGAGCCAGAATTTGGCTCCAAAATATGGCTCAGGCCTCGAAATTGGGATGTTTGGGATATTTTGAAAACCTCAGGGGGCTTTGAGACAAATATGACCAAAAGCCGCTTTCAGAACTTGGCATATGTTGGGTATAAAAAGTCGTAATTTCAAACTGCTAATACGTGCGGAGAGCCAGAATTTGACTCCAAAATATGGTTCAGGCCTCGTAATTAAGATATTTGGGATATTTGGAAAACTGCAGGGGAGTTTGTGCAAAATGTGACTCACTGCTGCTTTCAGTACTTGGCATATGTTGGGTATAAAAAGTCGTAATTTCAAACTGCGAATACGTGCAGAGAGCCAGAATTTGGCTCCAAAATATGGCTCAGGCCTCGAAATTAGGTTGTTTGGGATATTTTGAAAACTGCAGGGAGGTTTGGGACAAATGTAACCAAACGACGCATTCAGTACTTGGCATATGTTGGGTATAAAAAATTCGTAATTTCAAACTGCGAATACCTGCAGAGAGCCAGAATTTGGCTCCAAAATATGGCTCAGGCCTCGAAATTGCAATATTTAGGATATTTCGAAAACTGCAGGGGAGTTTGTTCAAAATGTGACTCACAGCCGCTTTCAGGACTGGTCATATGTTGGGTATAAAAAGTCGTAATTTCAAACTGGGAATACGTGCATAGAGCCAGAATTTGGCTCTAAATTATTGCTCAGTCCTCGAAATTGGGATATTTGGGATATTTTGAAAACTGCAGGAGAGTTTGTGCAAAATGTGGCTCACTACCGCTTTCATTACTTGGCATATATTGGGTATAAAAAATCGTAATTTAAAACTGCGAATACGTGCAGAGAGCCAGAATTTGGCTCCAATATGTGAATCAGGCCTTAAAATTGGGATGTTTGGGGTATTTTGAAAACTGCAGGGGGGATTGCACCAAATGTTACCAAACGCCGCTTTCAGGACTTAGCAGATGTGGGTATAAAAAAGTCGCAATTTTAAACTGCGAATACGTGCAGAGAGCCAGAATTTGGCTCCAAAATACGGCTCAGGCCTCGAAATTGGGATATTTGGGATATTTTGAAAACTGCAGGGAGGTTTGGGACAAATGTGACGAAACGCCGCTTTCAATACTTGGCATATGTTGGGTATATAAATTCGTAATTTCAAACTGCGAATACGTGCAGAGAGCCAGAATTTGGCTCCAAAATACGGCTCAGGCCTCGAAATTGAGATGTTTCGGATATTTTGAAAACTGCAGGGGAGTTTGTGCGAAATGTGACTCACTGCCGCTTTCAAGACTTGGCATATGATAGGTATCAAATGTCGTAATTTCAAACCGCGAATACGTGCATAGAGCCAGAATTTGGCTCCAAAATTTGGCTCAGATCTCGAAATTGGGATGTTTGGGATATTTTGAAAACTGCATTGGGGGTTTGGGACCAATGTGACCAAACGCCGCTTTCAGTACTTGGCATATGTTGGGCATAAAAAAAATCGTAATTTCAAACTGCGAATACGTGCAGAGAGCCAGAATTTGGCTCCAAAATATGGTTTAGGCCTCGAAATTGGGATGTTTGGGATATTTTGAAAACTGCAGGATAGTTTGTGCAAAATGTGACTCACTGCTGCTTTCAGTACTTAGCATATGTTGGGTATAAAAATCGTAATATCAAACTTCGAATACTTGCAGAGAGCGAAAATTTGGTTCCAAAATAAGACTCAGGCCTCGAAATTGGGATATTGGGGATATTTTGAAAACTGCAGGGGAGTTTGTGCAAAATGTGACTCACTGCTGCTTTCAGGACTAGGCATATGTTGGGTATAAAAAGTCGTAAATTCATTCTGCGAATACGTGCATAGAGCCAGAATTTGGCTCCAAAATATGGCTCAGGCCTCGAAATTGGGATGTTTGGGATATTTTGAAAACTGCAGGGAGGTTTGTGCAAAATGTGACTCAATGCCGCTCTCAGGTCTTGGCATATGTTGGGTATAAAAAGACGTAATATCAAACTGCGAATACGTGCATAGAGCCAGAATTTGGCTCCAAAAAATGCCTCAGTCCTCGGAATTGGGATGTTTGGGATATTTTGAAAACAGCAGGGGGGCTTGGGACAAATATGACCAAACGCCGCTTTCAGAACTTGGCAAATGTTTGGTTTAAAAATTCGTAATTTCAAAGTGCGAATACGTGCAGAGAGCCAGAACTTGGCTCCAAAATATGGCTCAGGCCTCGAAATTAGGACGTTTGGGATATTTTGAAAACTGCAGTGAGATTTGGGACACATGTGACCAAACGCGCTTTCAGAACTTGGCATATGTTGGGTATAAAAAGTCGTAATTTCAATCTGCGAATACGTGCAAAGAGCAAGAATTTGGCTCCAAAATATGGCTCAGGAATCGAAATTGGGATGTTTCGGATGTTTTGAAAAATTGGCTAACTTTTTATTCCAGCATAGTTGAGGCAGTTGATAGTGGTAAGGATTGTGATGTTGTGTACCTTGACTTTAGCAAAGCTAAATACAGTCCCACATGAAAGACTAATTAAAAAAATAGAAGCTCATGGTATTGGGGGTGCTATATTAACTTGGATTAGGGCATGGCTATTCCAAAGGAAACAGAGAGTTAGTATAAATGGGGTTAAGTTAGAGTGGAATAATGTTGTTAGTGGAGTACCTCAGGGCTCTGTCCTGGGCCTTCTGTTGTTTATAATATATATAAATGATTTAGATTCAGGTTTGAGTAGCAACATTTGCAAATTTGCCGATGATACGAAAATCGGTAGGGAAATTAATTCGGAGGAGGACTCACTATCACTTCAAGTTGATCTAGATAGGGTTTTGAAATAGTCAAAGGATTGGCAAATGCAGTTTAATGGTGATAAATGTAAAGTTCTGAGGCTAGGTAATGATGATAGAGTTACAAGATACGAGCTAGATGGTGTTGAGATTGCGAAGTCGGATTGCAAAAGGGATCTGGGAGTTATGATTAGTAAGAATTTAAAACAAAAGAATCAATGCATGAATGTTCGTAATAAGGCGAATAGGACACTGGGATTTATTAATCGAAGCGTTAGTAACAAGACACCTGGTGTGGTTCTTAAGCTATATCTTGCTCTGGTTAGGCCCCATTTAGATTATGCAGTTCAGTTTTGGTCGCCGTATTATAGAATGTATATAAATTCACTTGAACGTGTCCAACGTAGGATGACTAAGTTAATTCCTCAAATTAGAAATCTTTCATATGAAGAAAGATTAACAAAGCTTAAGTTGCATTCACTGGAAAGGCGAAGAGTTAGGGGTGACATGATAGAGGTTTACAAGTGGATGAATGGACATTAGAAGAGGGATATTAATAAGGTATTAAAAATATCAACACAAGACAGAACACGAAACAATGGGTATAAATTGGATAAGTTTAGATTTAGGAAAGACTTGGGTAAATACTGGTTCAGTAACAGGGTTGTTGATTTGTGGAACCAATTGCCGCGTAACGTGGTGGAGGTGGTGTCGCTCGATTGTTTGAAGCGCGGGTTGGACAAGTATATGAGTGGGATTGGGTGGTTATAGAATAGGAGCTGCCTTGTATGGGCCAATAGACCTTCTGCAGTTACCCTTGTTCTTATGTTCTTATGTTCTTATGCAGGGAGGTTTTGGACAAATATGACGAAACGCCGCTTTCAGTACTTGGCATATGTTGGGTATATAAAGTCGTAATTTCAAACTGCGAATACATGCAGAGAGCCAGAATTTGGCTCCAAAATATGGATCAGGCCTCAAAATTGGGATATTTGGGATGTTTCGAAAACTGCAGGGGAGTTTGTGTGAAATGTGACTCACTGCCGCTTTCAGGACTTGGCATATGTTGCGTATAAAATGTCGTAATTTCAAACCGCGAATACGTCCATAGAGTCAGAATTTGGCTCCATAATATTGCTCAGGCCTCGAAATTGGGATGTTTGTGATATTTTGAAAACTGCAGGGAGGTTTGGGACAAATGTAACCAAACGACGCATTCAGTACTTGGCATATGTTGGGTATAAAAAATTCGTAATTTCAAACTGCGAATACCTGCAGAGAGCCAGAATTTGGCTCCAAAATATGGCTCAGGCCTCGAAATTGCAATATTTAGGATATTTCGAAAACTGCAGGGGAGTTTGTTCAAAATGTGACTCACAGCCGCTTTCAGGACTGGTCATATGTTGGGTATAAAAAGTCGTAATTTCAAACTGGGAATACGTGCATAGAGCCAGAATTTGGCTCTAAATTATTGCTCAGTCCTCGAAATTGGGATATTTGGGATATTTTGAAAACTGCAGGAGAGTTTGTGCAAAATGTGGCTCACTACCGCTTTCATTACTTGGCATATATTGGGTATAAAAAATCGTAATTTAAAACTGCGAATACGTGCAGAGAGCCAGAATTTGGCTCCAATATGTGAATCAGGCCTTAAAATTGGGATGTTTGGGGTATTTTGAAAACTGCAGGGGGGATTGCACCAAATGTTACCAAACGCCGCTTTCAGGACTTAGCAGATGTGGGTATAAAAAAGTCGCAATTTTAAACTGCGAATACGTGCAGAGAGCCAGAATTTGGCTCCAAAATACGGCTCAGGCCTCGAAATTGGGATATTTGGGATATTTTGAAAACTGCAGGGAGGTTTGGGACAAATGTGACGAAACGCCGCTTTCAATACTTGGCATATGTTGGGTATATAAATTCGTAATTTCAAACTGCGAATACGTGCAGAGAGCCAGAATTTGGCTCCAAAATACGGCTCAGGCCTCGAAATTGAGATGTTTCGGATATTTTGAAAACTGCAGGGGAGTTAGTGCGAAATGTGACTCACTGCCGCTTTCAAGACTTGGCATATGATAGGTATCAAATGTCGTAATTTCAAACCGCGAATACGTGCATAGAGCCAGAATTTGGCTCCAAAATTTGGCTCAGATCTCGAAATTGGGATGTTTGGGATATTTTGAAAACTGCATTGGGGGTTTGGGACCAATGTGACCAAACGCCGCTTTCAGTACTTGGCATATGTTGGGCATAAAAAAAATCGTAATTTCAAACTGCGAATACGTGCAGAGAGCCAGAATTTGGCTCCAAAATATGGTTTAGGCCTCGAAATTGGGATGTTTGGGATATTTTGAAAACTGCAGGATAGTTTGTGCAAAATGTGACTCACTGCTGCTTTCAGTACTTAGCATATGTTGGGTATAAAAATCGTAATATCAAACTTCGAATACTTGCAGAGAGCGAAAATTTGGTTCCAAAATAAGACTCAGGCCTCGAAATTGGGATATTGGGGATATTTTGAAAACTGCAGGGGAGTTTGTGCAAAATGTGACTCACTGCTGCTTTCAGGACTAGGCATATGTTGGGTATAAAAAGTCGTAAATTCATTCTGCAAATACGTGCATAGAGCCAGAATTTGGCTCCAAAATATGGCTCAATCCTCGAAATTGGGATGTTTGGGATATTTTGAAAACTGCAGGGAGGTTTGTGCAAAATGTGACTCAATGCCGCTCTCAGGTCTTGGCATATGTTGGGTATAAAAAGACGTAATATCAAACTGCGAATACGTGCATAGAGCCAGAATTTGGCTCCAAAAAATGCCTCAGTCCTCGGAATTGGGATGTTTGGGATATTTTGAAAACAGCAGGGGGGCTTGGGACAAATATGACCAAACGCCGCTTTCAGAACTTGGCAAATGTTTGGTTTAAAAATTCGTAATTTCAAAGTGCGAATACGTGCAGAGAGCCAGAACTTGGCTCCAAAATATGGCTCAGGCCTCGAAATTAGGACGTTTGGGATATTTTGAAAACTGCAGTGAGATTTGGGACACATGTGACCAAACGCGCTTTCAGAACTTGGCATATGTTGGGTATAAAAAGTCGTAATTTCAATCTGCGAATACGTGCAAAGAGCCAGAATTTGGCTCCAAAATATGGCTCAGGAATCGAAATTGGGATGTTTCGGATGTTTTGAAAAATTGGCTAACTTTTTATTCCAGCATAGTTGAGGCAGTTGATAGTGGTAAGGATTGTGATGTTGTGTACCTTGACTTTAGCAAAGCTAAATACAGTCCCACATGAAAGACTAATTAAAAAAATAGAAGCTCATGGTATTGGGGGTGCTATATTAACTTGGATTAGGGCATGGCTATTCCAAAGGAAACAGAGAGTTAGTATAAATGGGGTTAAGTTAGAGTGGAATAATGTTGTTAGTAGAGTACCTCAGGGCTCTGTCCTGGGCCTTCTGTTGTTTATAATATATATAAATGATTTAGATTCAGGTTTGAGTAGCAACATTTGCAAATTTGCCGATGATACGAAAATCGGTAGGGAAATTAATTCGGAGGAGGACTCACTATCACTTCAAGTTGATCTAGATAGGGTTTTGAAATAGTCAAAGGATTGGCAAATGCAGTTTAATGGTGATAAATGTAAAGTTCTGAGGCTAGGTAATGATGATAGAGTTACAAGATACGAGCTAGATGGTGTTGAGATTGCGAAGTCGGATTGCAAAAGGGATCTGGGAGTTATGATTAGTAAGAATTTAAAACAAAAGAATCAATGCATGAATGTTCGTAATAAGGCGAATAGGACACTGGGATTTATTAATCGAAGCGTTAGTAACAAGACACCTGGTGTGGTTCTTAAGCTATATCTTGCTCTGGTTAGGCCCCATTTAGATTATGCAGTTCAGTTTTGGTCGCCGTATTATAGAATGTATATAAATTCACTTGAACGTGTCCAACGTAGGATGACTAAGTTAATTCCTCAAATTAGAAATCTTTCATATGAAGAAAGATTAACAAAGCTTAAGTTGCATTCACTGGAAAGGCGAAGAGTTAGGGGTGACATGATAGAGGTTTACAAGTGGATGAATGGACATTAGAAGAGGGATATTAATAAGGTATTAAAAATATCAACACAAGACAGAACACGAAACAATGGGTATAAATTGGATAAGTTTAGATTTAGGAAAGACTTGGGTAAATACTGGTTCAGTAACAGGGTTGTTGATTTGTGGAACCAATTGCCGCGTAACGTGGTGGAGGTGGTGTCGCTCGATTGTTTGAAGCGCGGGTTGGACAAGTATATGAGTGGGATTGGGTGGTTATAGAATAGGAGCTGCCTTGTATGGGCCAATAGACCTTCTGCAGTTACCCTTGTTCTTATGTTCTTATGTTCTTATGCAGGGAGGTTTTGGACAAATATGACGAAACGCCGCTTTCAGTACTTGGCATATATTGGGTATATAAATTCGTAATTTCAAACTGTGAATACATGCAGAGAGCCAGAATTTGGCTCCAAAATATGGCTCATGCCTTGAAATTGGGATGTTTGGGATATTTTGAAAACTGCAGGGAGGTTTGGGACAAAAGTGACCAAACGTCACTTTCAGTACTTGGCATATGTTGGGTATAAAAAGTCGTAATTTCAAACTGCGAATACGTGCAAAGAGCCACAATTTGACTCCAAAATATGGCTGAGGCCTCGAAATTGGGATATTTGGGATATTTCGAAAACTGCAGGGAAGTTTGTGCGAAATGTGACTCACTGCCGCTTTCAAGACTTGGCATATGTTGGATATAAAATGTCGTAATTTCAAACCGCGAATACGTGCATAGAGCCGGAATTTGGCTCCAAAATATGGCTCAGGCCTCGAAATTGGGATGTTTAGGATATTTTGAAAACTTCATGGGGGGTTTGGGACAAATGTGACCTAATGCCGTTTTTAGTACTTGGTATATGTTGGGTATAAAAAAGTCGGAATTTCAAACTGCGAATACGTGCAGAGAGCCAGAATTTGGCTCCAAAATATGGCTCAGGCCTCGAAATTGGGATGTTTGGGATATTTTGAGAACTGCAGGGGGGATTGAGACAAATGTGACCAAACGCCGCTTTCAGTACTTGGCATATGTTGGGTATAAAAAAGTGGTAATTTCAAACGGCGAATACGTGCAGAGAGCCAGAATTTGGCTCTAAAATATTGCTCAGGCCTCGAAATTGGGATATTTGGGATATTTCGAAAACTGCAGGGGAGTTTGTGCGAAATGTGACTCACTGCCGCTTTCAGTACTTGGCATATGTTGGGTATAAAAACCGTAATATCAAACTGCGAATACGTGCAGAGAGCCAGAATTTGGCTCCAAAATATGACTCGGGCTTCGATAAATTTGAAAACTGCTGGGAGGTTTGGGACAAATGTAACCAAACGCCGCTTTCAGTACTTGGCATATGTTGGGTATAAAAAAGTCGTAATTTCAAACTGCGAATACGCTCAGAGAGCCAGAATTTGGTTCCAAAATATGACTCAGGCCTTGAAATTGAGATGTTTGGGATATTTTGACAACTGCTGGGGGACAAATGTGATCAAACGCCGTGTTCAGTACTTGGAATGTTGAGTGTAAAAAAGTAGTAATTTCAAACTGCGAATACGTGCAGAGAGCCAGAATTTGGTTCCAAAATGTGAATCAGGCCTCGAAATTGGGATGTTTGAGATATTTCGAAAACTGCAGGGGAGTTTGTGCGAAATGTGACACACTGCCTCTTTCAAGTCTTGGCATATATTGGGTATAAAAAATCGTAATATCAAACTACGAATCCGTGCAGAGAGCCAGAATTTGGCTCCAAAATGTGAATCAAGCCTAAAAATTGGGATGTTTGGGATATTTGGAAAACTGCAGGGGGGATTGGCCCAAATGTGACCAAACGACGCTTTCAAGACTTGGCATATGTTGGGTATAAAAAAGTCGCAATTTTAAACTGCGAATACGTGCAGAGAGCCAGAATTTGGTTCCAAAATATGGCTCAGGCCTCGAAATTAGAATTTTTGGGATATTTCGAAATCTGCAGGGGAGTTTGGGCGAAATGTGACACCCTGCCTCTTTCAAGACTTGGCATATGTTGGGTATAAAATGTTGTAATTTCAAACCGCGAATACGTGCAGAGAGCCAATATTTGGCTCCAAAATATTGCTCAGGCCTCGAAATTGGGATATTTGAGATATTTCGAAAACTGCAGGGGAGTTTGTGCAAAAAGTGACTCACTGCTGCTTTCAGTACTTGGCATATGTTGGGTATAAAATGTCGAAATTTCAAACCGCGAATACGTGCATAGAGCCAGAATTTAGCTCTAAAATATGGCTCAGGCCTCGAAATTGGAATGTTTGGGATATTTTGAAAACTGCAGGGAGGGTTTGGGACAAATGTGACCAAATGCCGCGTTCAGTACTTGGTATATGTTGGGTATAAAAAAGTCGTAATTTCAAACTGCGAACACGTGCAGAGAGCCAGAATTTGGCTCCAAAATATGGCTCAGGCCTCGAAATTGTGATGTTTGGGATATTTTGAAAACTGCAGGGGGGATTGAGACAAATGTGACCAAACGCCGCTTTCAGTACTTGGCATATGTTGGGTATATAAATTCATAAATTCAAACTGCGAATACGTGCAGAGAGCCAGAATTTGGCTCCAAAATATGGCTCATGCTTTGAAATTGAGATGTTTGTGATATTTTGAAAACTGCAGGGAGGGTTTGGGACAAAAGTGACCAAACGCCGATTTCAGTACTTGGTATATGTTGGGTATAAAAAAGTCGTAATTTCAAACTGCGAATACGTGCATAGAGCCAGAACTTGGCTCCAAAATATGGCTCATGCCTCGAAATTGAGATGTTTGGGATATCTCGAAAACTGCAGGGAGGGTTTGGGACAAATGTGACCAAACGCCGCTTTCATTACTTGGTATATGTTGGGTATAAAATGTCGTAATTTCAAACTGTGAATACGTGCAGAGAGCCAAAATTTAGCTCCAAAATATGGCTCAGGCCTCGAAATTGGGATGTTTGGGATATTTTGAAAACTGCAGGGGAGTTTGTGCGAAATGTGACTCACTGCCGCTTTCAGGACTTGGCATATGTTGGGTATAAAATGCCGTAATTTCAAACCACGAATACGTGCATAGAGCTAGAACTTGGCTCCAAAATATGGCTCACGCCTCGAAATTGGGATGTTTGGGATATTCTGAAAACTGCAGGAGGGTTTGGGACAAAGGTTACCAAACGCCGCTTTCAGTACTTGGCATATATTGGGTTTAAAAAAGTCGTAATTTCAAACTGAGAATACGTGCAGAGAGCCAGAGTTTGGCTCCAAAATATGGCTGAGGCCTCGAAATTGGGATGTTTGGGATATATCGAAAACTGCAAGAAAGTTTGTGCAAAATGTGACTCTCTGCCACTTCCAGTACTTGGCATATGTTGGGTATAAAAATCGTAATATTAAACTGCGAATACGTGGAGAGAGCCAGAATTTGGCTCCATAATATGGCTCAGGCCTCGATATTGGGATATTTGGGATATTTCGAAAACTGCAGGGGAGTTTGTGCAAAATTTGACTCGCTGCCGCTTTCATGACTTGGCATATGTTGGGCATAAAAATTCGTAATTTCAAACTGCGAATACGTGCATAGAGCCAGAATTTGTCTCAAAAATAATTCTCTGTCCTCGAAATTGGGATTTTTGGGATATTTTAAAAACTCCAGGGGTGTTTGGGACCAATATGACCAAATGCCGCTTTCAGAACTTGGCATATGTTGGGTATAAAAAGTCGTAATTTCAAACAGCGAATACGTGCAGAGCGCTTGAATTTGGCTCCAAAATATGGCTCAGGCCTCGAAAGTGGGATGTTTGGGATATTTCGAAAACTGCAGGGGAGTTTGTGCAAAATGTGACTCACTGCTGCTTTCAGTACTTGGCATATATTGGGTATAAAAAGTCGTAATTTCAAACTGCGAATACGTGCAGAGAGCCAGAATTTGGCTCCAAAATATGGCTCAGGCGTCGAAATTGTGATATTTGGGATATTTCGAAAACTGCAAGGGAGTGTGTGCAAAATGTGACTCACTGCCGCTTTCAGGAATTGGCATATGTTGGGTATAAAAAGTCGAAATTTCAATCTGCGAATACAAGCATAGAGCCAGAATTTGGCTCCAAAATATGGCTCAGGCCTCGAAATTGGGAAGTTTGGGATATTTTTAAAACTGCTGGGAAGTTTGGGACAAATGTGACCAAACGCCACTTTCAGTACTTGGCATATGTTGGGTATAAAAAGTCGTAATATCAAACTGCGAATACTTGCAGAGAGCCAAAATTTGGCTCCAAAATATTGCTCAGGCCTCGAAATTGGGATATTTGAGATATTTCGAAAACTGCAGGGGAGTTTGTGCGAAATGTGACTCACTGCTGCTTTCAGTACTTGGCATATGTTGGGTATAAAAAAGTCGTAATTTCAAACTGCGAATACGTGCAGAGAGCCAGAATTTGGCTCCAAAATATGGCTCAGGCCTCGAAATTGTGATGTTTGGGATATTTTGAAATCTGGAGGGGGGATTGAGACAAATGTGACCAAACGCCGCTTTCAGTACTTGGCATATGTTGGGTATATATATAATTTCATAAATTCAAACTGCGAATACGTGCAGAGAGCCAGAATTTGGCTCCAAAATATGGCTCATGCCTCGAAATTGAGATGTTTGGGATATTTTGAAAACTGAAGGGAGGTTTGGGACAAATGTGACGAAACGCCACTTTCATTACTTGACATATGTTGGGTATAAAAAGTCGTAATTTCAAACTGCGAATACGTGCAGAGAGCCAGAATTTGGCTCCAAAATGTGGCTCATGCCTCAAAATTGGGATATTTGTGATATTTCGAAAACTGCAGGGGAGTTTGTGCGAAATGTGACTCACTGCCTCTTTCAGAACTTGGCATATGTTGGGTATAAAATCTCGTAATTTCAAACCGCGAATACATGCATAGAGCGAGAATTTGGCTCCAAAATATTGCTAAGGACTCGAAATTGGGATGTTTGGTATATTTTGAAAACTGCAGGGGGGGTTTGGGACAAATGTGACCAAACGCCACTTCCAGTACTTGGCATATGTTGGTTATAAAAAAGTGGAAATTTCAAACTGCGAATACGTGCAGAGAGCCAGAATTTGGCTCCAAAATATTGCTCAGGCCTCGAAATTGAAATATTTGGGATATTATAAAAACTGCAGGGGAGTTTGTGCGAAATGTGACTCACTGACGCTTTCAGGACTTGGCATATGTTGGGTATAAAATGGCGTAATATCAAACCGCGAATACGTGCATAGAGCCAGAATTTGGCTCCAAAATATGGCTCAGGCCTCGAAATTGGGATGTTTGGGATATTTTGAAAACTGCAGGGGGGGGGGGTTTGGGACAAAGGTTACCAAACACCACTTTCAGTACTTGGCATATATTGGGTATAAAAAAGTCGTAATTTCAAACTGCGAATACATGCAGAGAGCCAGAGTTTGGCTCCAAAATATGGCTCAGGCCTCGAAATTGGGATGTTTGGGATATTACGAAAGCTGCAGGGGAGTTTGTGCAAAATGTGACTCACTGCTGCCTTTAGGGCTTGGCATATGTTGGGTAAAAAATGTCGTAATTTCAAACCGCGAATACGTGCATAGAGCCAGAATTTTGCTCCAAAATATGGCTCAGGCCTCGAAATTTGGATGTTTGGGATATTTTGTAAACTGCAGGGGGGGTGTTTGGGACAAATGTGACCAAACGCCGCTTTCAGTACTTGGCATATGTTGGGCATTAAAAAGTCGTATTTTCAAACTGCGAATACGGGCAGAGAACCAGAATTTGGCTCCAAAATTTTGCACAGGCCTCGAAATTGGGATATTTAGGATATTTCGAAAACTGCAGGGGAGTTTGTGCAAAATGTGACTCACTGCCGCTTTTAGGACTTGGCATATGTTGGGTATAAAATGGCGTAATTTCATACCGCGAATACGTGCATAGAGCAAGAATTTGGCTCCAAAATATGGCTCAGGCCTCGAAATTGGGATGTTTGGGTATATTTTGAAAACTGCAAAGGGGGTTTGGGACAAATGTTACCAAACGCCACATTCAGTACTTGGCATATATTGGGTATAAAAAAGTCGTAATTTCAAACTGCGAATACGTGCAGAGAGCCAGAGTTTGGCTCCAAAATATGGCTCAGGCCTCGATATTGGGATGTTTTTGATATTTCGAAAACTGAAGGGGAGTTTGTGCAAAATTTGACTCACTGCCACTTTCATGACTTGGCATATGTTGGGTATAAAAAGATAATTTTAAACTGCGAATACGTGCATAGAGCCAGAATTTGGCTCAAAAATATTGCTCTGTCCTCGAAATTGGGATGTTTGGGATATTTTGAAAACTCCAGGGGGGTTTGGGACCAATATGACCAAACGCCGCTTTCAGAACTTGGCATATGTTGGGTATAAAAAGTCGTAAATTCAAACTGCGAATACGTGCAGAGAGTTTGAATTTGGCTCCAAAATATGGCTCAGGTCTCGAAAGTGGGATGTTTGGGATATTTTGAAAACTGCAGGGGAGTTTGTGCAAAATGTGACTCACTGCTGCTTTCAGTACTTGGCATATGTTGGGTATAAAAAGTCGTAATTTCAAACAGCGAATAAGTGCAGAGAGCCAGAATTTGGATCCAAAATATGGCTCAGGCGTCGAAATTGTGATATTTGGGATATTTCGAAAACTGCAAGGGAGTTTGTTCAAAATGTGACTCACTGCCGCTTTCAGGAATTGGCATATGTTGGGTATAAAAAGTCGTAATTTCAATCTGCGAATACGTGCATAGAGCCAGAATTTGGCTCCAAAATATGGCTCAGGCCTTGAAATTGGGATGTTTGGGATATTTTTAAAACTGCAGGGAGGTTTGGGACAAGTGTGACCAAACGCCACTTTCAGTACTTGGCATATGTTGGGCATAAAAAGTCGTAATATCAAACTGCGAACACTTGCAGAGAGCCAAAATTTGGCTCCCAAATATTGCTCAGGCCTCGAAATGGGGATATTTGAGATATTTCGAAAACTGCAGGGGAGTTTGTGCGAAATGTGACTCACTGCTGCTTTCAGTACTTGGCATTTGTAGGGTATAAAATGTCGTAATTTCAAACCGCGAATACGTGCATAGAGCCAGAATTTAGCTCTAAAATATGGCTCGGGCCTCGAAATTGGGATGTTTGGGATATTTTGAAAACTGCAGGGGGGGTTTGGGACAAATGTGAGCAAACGTCGCGTTCAGTACTTAGCATATGCTGGGGATAAAAAAGTCGTAATTTCAGACAGCGAATACGTGCAGAGAGCAAGAATTTGGTTCCAAAATATGGCTCAGGCCTCGAAATTGGGATATTTGGGATATTTCGAAAACTGCAGGGGAGTTTGTACGAAATGTGACTCACTGCCGTTTTCAAGACTTGGCATATGTTGGGTATAAAATGTCGTAATTTCAAAGCGCGAATACGTGCATAGAGCCAGAATTTGGCTCCAAAATATGGCTCAGGCCTCTAAATTGGGATGTTTGGGATATTTTTAAAACTGCAATGAGGTTTGGTACAAATGTGACCAAACGCCACTTTCAGTACTTGGCATATGTTGGGTATAAAAATCGTAATTTCAAACCGCGAATATGTGCAGAGAGCCAGAATTTGGCTCCAAAATATGGCTCAGGCCTCAAAATTGGGATATTTGTGATATTTCGAAAACTGCAGGGGAGTTTGTGCGAAATGTGACTCACTGCTGCCTTTAGGGCTTGGCATATGTTGGGTAAAAAATGTCGTAATTTCAAACCGCGAATACGTGCATAGAGCCAGAATTTTGCTCCAAAATATGGCTCAGGCCTCGAAATTGGGATGTTTGGAATATTTTGTAAACTGCAGGGAGGGTGTTTGGGACAAATGTGACCAAACGCCGCTTTCAGTACTTGGCATATGTTGGGCATAAAAAAGTCGTAATTTCAAACTGCGAATACGGGCAGAGAGCCAGAATTTGGCTCCAAAATTTTGCTCAGGCTTCGAAATTGGGATATTTGGGATATTTCGTAAACTGCAGGGGAGTTTGTGCGAAATGTGACTCACTGCCGCATTTAGGACTTGGCATATGTTGGGTATAAAATGGCGTAATTTCAAACCGCGAATACGTGCATAGAGCAAGAATTTGGCTCCAAAATATGGCTCAGGCCTCGAAATTGGGATGTTTGGGTATATTTTGAAAACTGCAGAGGGGGTTTGGGACAAATGTTACCAAACGCCACATTCAGTACTTGGCATATATTGGGTTTAAAAAAGTCGTAATTTCAAACTGCGAATACGTGCAGAGAGCTTGAATTTGGCTCCAAAATATGGCTCAGGCCTCGAAAGTGGGATGTTTGGGATATTTTGAAAACTGCAGGGGAGTTTGTGCAAAATGTGACTCGCTGCTGCTTTCAGTACTTGGCATATGTTGGGTATAAAAAGTCGGAATTTCAAACTGCGAATACGTGCAGAGAGCCAGAATTTGGCTCCAAAATATGGCTCAGGCGTCGAAATTGTGATATTTGGGATATTTCGAAAACTGCAAGGGAGTTTGTGCAAAATATGACCCACTGCCGCTTTCAGGAATTGGCATATGTTGGGTATAAAAAGTCGTAATTTCAATCTGCGAATACGTGCATAGAGCCAGAATTTGGCTCCAAAATATGGCTCAGGCTTCGAAATTGGGATGTTTGGGATATTTTTAAAACTGCAGGGAGGTTTGGGACAAATGTGACCAAACGCCACTTTCAGTACTTGGCATATGTTGGGTATAAAAAGTCGTAATATCAAACTGCGAATACTTGCAGAGAGCCAAAATTTGGCTCCAAAATATTGCTCAGGCCTCGAAATTGGGATGTTTGGGATATTTTGAAAACTGCAGGGGGGGTTTGGGACAAAGGTTACCAAACGCCTCTTTCAGTACTTGGCATATGTTGGGTATATATAATTTCATGAATTCAAACTGCGAATACGTGCAGAGAGCCAGAATTTGGCTCCAAAATATGGCTCATGCCTCGGAATTGAGATGTTGGGATATTTTGAAAACTGCAGGGAGGTTTGGGACAAATGTGACCAAATGCCAAATTCATTACTTGGCATATGTTGGGTATAAAAAGTCGTAATTTCAAACTGCGAATACGTGCAGAGAGCCAGAATTTGGCTCCAAAATATGGCTCAGGCCTCAAAATTGGGATATTTGGGATATTTCGAAAACTGCAGGGGAGTTTGTGCGAAATGTGACTCACTGCCTCTTTCAGAACTTGGCATATGTTGGGTATAAAATCTCGTAATTTCAAACCGCGAATACATGCATAGAGCCAGAATATGGCTCCAAAATATTGCTAAGGCCTCGAAATTGGGATGTTTGGGATATTTTGAAAACTGCAGGGGGGGTTTGGGACAAATGTGACCAAACGCCGCTTTCAGTACTTGGCACATGTTGGGTTTAAAAAAGTGGTAATTTCAAACTGCGAATACGTGCAGAGAGCCAGAATTTGGCTCCAAAATATTGCTCAGGCCTCGAAATTGAGATATTTGGGATATTTCGAAAACTGCAGCGGAGTTTGTGTTAAATGTGACTCACTGACGCTTTCAGGACTTGGCATATGTTGGGTATAAAATGGCGTAATATTAAACTGCGAATACGTGCATAGAGCCAGAATTTGGCTCCAAAATATGGATCAGGCCTCGAAATTGGGATGTTTGGGATATTTTGAAAACTGCAGGGGGGGTTTGGGACAAAGGTTACCAAACGCCTCTTTCAGTACTTGGCATATATTGGGTATAAAAAAGTCGTAATTTCAAACTGCGAATACTTGCAGAGAGCGAAAATTTGGCTCCAAAATATTGCTCAGGCCACGAAATTGGGATATTTGGGATATTTTGAAAACTGCAGGGGAGTTTGTGCAAAATGTGACTAACTGCTGCTTTCAGTACTTGGCATATGTTGGGTATAAAAAGTGGTAATTTCAAACTGCGAATACGTGCAGGGAGCCAGAATTTGGCTCCAAAATATGGTTCAGGCGTCGAAATTGGGATATTTGGGATATTTTGAAAACTGCAAGGGAGTTTGTGAGAAGTGTGACTCACTGCCGCTTTCAGGACTTGGCATATGTTCGGTAAAAAATGTCGTAATTTCAAACCGCGAATTTGTGCATAGAGCCAGAATTTGGCTCCAAAATATGTCTCAGGCCACGAAATTGGGATGTTTGTGATATTTTGAAAACTGCAGGGAGGGTTTGGGACAAATGTGACCAAACGCCGCTTTCAGTACTTGGTATATGTTGGGTATAAAAAAGTCGTAATTTCAAACTGCGAATACGTGCAGAGAGCCAGAGTTTGGCTCCAAAATATGGCTCAGGCCTCGAAATTGGGATGTTTGGGATATTTTGAAAACTGCAGGGGAGTTTGTGCAAAATGTGACTCACTGCCGTTTTCAGTACTTGGCATATGTTGGGTATAAAAATCATAATATAAAACTGCGAATACGTGGAGAGAGCCTGAATTTTGCTCCATAATATGGCACAGGCCTCGATATTGTGATGATTGGGATGTTTTGAAAACTGCAGGGAGGTTTGGGACAAATGTGACCAAACGCCACTTTCAGTACTTGGCATATGTTGGGTATAAAAAGTCGTAATTTCAAACTGCGAATACGTGCAGAGAGCCAGAATTTGGCTCCAAAATAGGGCTCAGGCGTCGGAATTGGGATATTTGGGATATTTCGAAAACTGCAAGGAAGTTTGTGCAAAATGTGACTCACTGCCGTTTTCAGGAATTGGCATATGTTGGGTATAAAAAGTCGTAATTTCAATCTGCGAATACGTGCATAGAGCCAGAATTTGGCTCCAAAATATGGCTCAGGCCTCAAAATTGGGATGTTTGGGATATTTTTAAAACTGCAATGAGGTTTGGGACAAATGTGACCAAACGCCACTTTCAGTACTTGGCATATGTTGGGTATAAAGATCGTAATTTCAAACCGCGAATATGTGCAGAGAGCCAGAATTTGGCTCCAAAATATGGCTCAGGCCTCAAAATTGGGATATTTGGGATATTTCGAAAACTGCAGGGGAGTTTGTGCGAAATGTGACTCACTGCTGCCTTTAGGGCTTGGCATATGTTGGGTAAAAAATTTCGTAATTTCAAACCGCGAATACGTGCATAGAGCCAGAATTTGGCTCCAAAATATGGATCAGGCCTCGAAATTGAGATGTTTGGGATAATTTGTAAACTGCACGGGGGGTGTTTGGGACAAATGTGACCAAACGCCGCGTTCAGTACTGGGCATATGTTGGGTACAAAAAAGTCGTACTGGGCATATGTTGGGTACAAAAAAGTCGTAATTTCCAACTGAGAATACGTTCAGAGAGCCATAATTTGGCTCCAAAATATGTCTCAGGCCTCGAAATAGGGATATTTGAGATATTTCGAAAACTGCAGGGGAGTTTGTGCGAAATGGGACTCACTGCCGCTTTCAAAACTTGGCATATGTTGGGTATAAAATGTCGTAATTTCAAACCGCGAATACGTGCATAGAGCCAGAATTTGGCAACAAAATATGGCTCAGGCCTCGAAATTGGGATGTTTGTGATATTTTGAAAACTGCAGGGAGGGTTTGGGACAAATGTGACCAAACGCCGCTTTCAGTACTTGGTATATGTTGGGTATAAAAAAGTCGTAATTTCAATCTGTGAATACGTGCAGAGAGCCAGAATTTAGCTCCAAAATATGGCTCAGGCCTCGAAATTGGGATGTTTGGGATATTTTGAAAACTGCAGGGGGGATTGAGACAAATGTGACCAAACGCCGCTTTCAGTACTTGGCATATGTTGGGTATAAAAAAGTGGTAATTTCAAACTGCGAATACGTGCAGAGAGCAAGAATTTGGCTCCAAAATATGGCTCAGGCCTCAAAATTGGGATATTTATGATATTTCAAAAACTGCAGGGGAGTTTGTGCGAAATGTGACTCACTTCCGCTCTCAGGACTTGGCATATGTTGGGTATAAAATGTCGTAATTTCAAACCGCGAATACGTGCATAGAGCCAGAATTTTTCTCCAAAATATGGCTCAGGCCTCGAAATTGGGATGTTTGGGATAATTTGTAAACTGCACGGGGGGTGTTTGGGACAAATGTGACCAAACGCCGCTTTCTGTACTTGGCATATGTTGGGCATAAAAAAGTCGTAATTTCAAACTGTGAAAACGTGCAGAGAGCCAGAATTTGGCTCCAAAATATGGCTCAGGCCTCGAAATTGGGATATTTGGGATATTTCGAAAACTGCAGGGGAGTTTGTGCGAAATATGACTCACTGCCGCTTTTAGGACTTGGCATATGTTGGGTATAAAATGGCGTAATTTCAAACCGCAAATACGTGCATAGAGCAAGAATTTGGCTCCAAAATATGGCTCAGGCCTCGAAATTGGGATGTTTGGGTATATTTTGAAAACTGCAGGGGGGGTTTGGGACAAATGTTACCAAATGCCACATTCAGTACTTGGCATATATTGGGTATAAAAAAGTCGTAATTTCATACTGCGAATACGTGCAGAGAGCCAGAGTTTGGCTCCTAAATATGGCTCAGGCCTCGAAATTGGGATGTTTTGGATATTTCGAAAACTGCAGGGGAGTTTGTGCAAAATTTGACTCACTGCCGCTTTCATGACTTGGCATATGTTGGGTATAAAAAGGTAATTTTAACCTGCGAATACGTGCATAGAGCCAGAATTTGGCTCAAAAATATTGCTCTGTCCTCGAAATTGGGATGTTTGGGTTATTTTGAAAACTCCAGGGGGGTTTGGGACCAATATGACCAAACGCTGCTTTCAGAACTTGGCATATGTTGGGTATAAAAATCGTAATTTCAAGCTGCGAATAAGTGCAGAGAGCTTGAATTTGGCTCCAAAATATGGCTCAGGCCTCGAAAGTGGGATGTTTGGGATATTTTGAAAACTGCAGGGGAGTTTGTGCAAAATGTTACTCACTGCCGCTTTCAGTACTTGGCATATGTTGGGTATAAAAAGTCGTAATATCAAACTGCGAATACTTGCAGAGAGCGAAAATTTGGCTCCAAAATATTGCTCAGGCCTCGAAATTGGGATATTTGGGATATTTTGAAAACTGCAGGGGAGTTTGTGCAAAATGTGACTCACTGCTGCTTTCGGTACTTGGCATATGTTGGGTATAAAAAGTCGTAATTTCAAACTGCGAATACGTGCAGAGAGCCAGAATTTGGCTCCAAAATATGGCTCAGGCGTCGAAATTGGGATATTTGGGATATTTTGAAAACTGCAAGGGAGTTTGTGCGAAGTGTGACTCACTGCCGCTTTCAGGACTAGGCATATGTTTGGTAAAAAATGTCGTAATTTCAAACCGCGAATACGTGCATAGAGCCTGAATTTTGCTCCAAAATATGGCTCAGGCCACGAAATTGGGATGTTTGGGATATTTTGAAAACTACAGGGGGGGTTTGGGACAAATGTGACCTAACGCCGCATTCAGTACTGGGCATATGTTGGGTACAAAAAAGTCGTAATTTCAAACTGCGAATACGTTCAGAGAGCCAGAATTTGGCTCCAAAATATGTCTCAGGCCTCGAAATTGGGATATTTCGAAAACTGCAGGGGAGTTTGTGCGAAATGGGGCTCACTGCCGCTTTCAAGACTTGGCATATGTTGGGTATAAAATGTCGTAATTTCAAACCGCGAATACGTGCATAGAGCCAGAATTTGGCTGCAAAATATGGCTCAGGCCTCGAAATTGGGATGTTTGTGATATTTTGAAAACTGCAGGGAGGGTTTGGGACAAATGTGACCAAACGCCGCTTTCAGTACTTGGTATTTGTTGGGTATAAAAAAGTCGTAATTTCAAACTGCGAATACGTGCAGAGAGCCAGAATTTGGCTCCAAAATATGGCTCATGCCTCGAAATTGAGATGTTTGGGATATTTTGAAAACTGCAGGGAGGGTTTGGGACAAATGTGACCAAACGCCGCTTTCAGTACTTGGTATATGTTGGGTATAAAAAAGTCGTAATTTCAATCTGTGAATACGTGCAGAGAGCCAGAATTTAGCTCCAAAATATGGCTCAGGCCTCGAAATTGGGATGTTTGGGATATTTTGAAAACTGCAGGGGGGATTGAGACAAATGTGACCAAACGCCGCTTTCAGTACTTGGCATATGTTGGGTATAAAAAAGTGGTAATTTCAAACTGCGAATACGTGCAGAGAGCAAGAATTTGGCTCCAAAATATGGCTCAGGCCTCAAAATTGGGATATTTATGATATTTCAAAAACTGCAGGGGAGTTTGTGCGAAATGTGACTCACTTCCGCTTTCAGGACTTGGCATATGTTGGGTATAAAATGTCGTAATTTCAAACCGCGAATACGTGCATAGAGCCAGAATTTTTCTCCAAAATATGGCTTAGGCCTCGAAATTGGGATGTTTGGGATAATTTGTAAACTGCATGGGGGGTGTTTGGGACAAATGTGACCAAACGCCGCTTTCAGTACTTGGCATATGTTGGGCATAAAAAAGTCGTAATTTCAAACTGTGAATACGTGCAGAGAGCCAGAATTTGGCTCCAAAATATGGCTCAGGCCTCGAAATTGGGATATTTGGGATATTTCGAAAACTGCAGGGGAGTTTGTGCGAAATATGACTCACTGCCGCTTTTAGGACTTGGCATATGTTGGGTATAAAATGGCGTAATTTCAAACTGCAAATACGTGCATAGAGCAAGAATTTGGCTCCAAAATATGGCTCAGGCCTCGAAATTGGGATGTTTGGGTATATTTTGAAAACAGCAGGGGGGGTTTGGGACAAATGTTACCAAATGCCACATTCAGTACTTGGCATATATTGGGTATAAAAAAGTCGTAATTTCATACTGCGAATACGTGCAGAGAGCCAGAGTTTGGCTCCTAAATATGGCTCAGGCCTCGAAATTGGGATGTTTTGGATATTTCGAAAACTGCAGGGGAGTTTGTGCAAAATTTGACTCACTGCCGCTTTCATGACTTGGCATATGTTGGGTATAAAAAGGTAATTTTAACCTGCGAATACGTGCATAGAGCCAGAATTTGGCTCAAAAATATTGCTCTGTCCTCGAAATTGGGATATTTGGGATATTTTGAAAACTGCAAGGGAGTTTGTGCGAAGTGTGACTCACTGCCGCTTTCAGGACTTGGCATATGTTTGGTTGGGACAAATGTGACCTAACGCCGCGTTCAGTACTGGGCATATGTTGGGTACAAAAAAGTCGTAATTTCAAACTGCGAATACGTTCAGAGAGCCAGAATTTGGCTCCAAAATATGTCTCAGGCCTCGAAATTGGGTTATTTGGGATATTTCGAAAACTGCAGGGGAGTTTGTGCGAAATGGGGCTCACTGCCGCTTTCAAGACTTGGCATATGTTGGGTATAAAATGTCGTAATTTCAAACCGCGAATACGTGCATAGAGCCAGAATTTGGCTGCAAAATATGTCTCAGGCCTTGAAATTGAGATGTTTGGGATATTTTGAAAACTGCAGCTGGGGCAAATGTGACCAACTCAGCTTGCAGTACTTGGCATATGTTGGGTATAAAAATCGTAATATCAGACTGCGAATACGTGCAGAGAGCCAGAGTTTGGCTCCAAAATATGTCTCAGGCCTTGAAATTGAGATGTTTGGGATATTTTGAAAACTGCAGCTGGGGCAAATGTGACCAACTCAGCTTGCAGTACTTGGCATATGTTGGGTATAAAAATCGTAATATCAGACTGCGAATACGTGCAGAGAGCCAGAATTTGCCTCCAAAATATGGCTCAGGCCTCGAAATTGGGATGTTTGGGATATTTCGAAAACTGCAGGGGAGTTTGTGCAAAATGTGACTCACTGCTGCTTTCAGTACTTGGCATATGTTGGGTATAAAAATCGTAATATCAAAATGCGAATACGTGCAGAGAGCCAGAATTTGGCTCCAAAATATGGCTCAGGCCTCGATATTGAGATGTTTGGGATATTTTGAAAACTGCAAGGAAGTTTGGTACAAATGTACCAAACGCTGCATTCAGTACTTGGCATATGTTGGGTATAAAAAATTCGTAATTTCAAACTGCGAATAGCTGCAGAGAGCCAGAATTTGGCTCCAAAATATGGCTCAGGCCTCGAAATTGCGATATTTAGGATATTTCGAAAACTGCAGGGGAGTTTGTGCAAAATGTGACTCACTGCCGCTTTCAGGACTTGTCATATGTTGGGTATAAAAAGTCGTAATTTCAAACTGGGAATACGTGCATAGAGCCAGAATTTGGCTCCAAAATATTGCTCAGTCCTCGAAATTGGGATGTTTGGGATATTTTGAAAACTGCAGGGGGTTTGGGACAAATATGACCAAACGCCGCTTTCAGAACTTGGCATATGTTGGGTATAAAAATTCGTAATTTCAAACTGCTAATACGTGCAGAGAGCTTGAATTTGGCTCCAAAATATGGCTCAGGCGTCGAAATTGGGATATTTGGGATATTTTGAAAACTGCAGGGGAGTTTGTGCTAAATGTGACTCACTGCTGCTTTCAGGACTTGGCATATGTTGGGTATAAAAAGTCGTAATTTCAAACGGCGAATACGTGCAGAGAGCCAGAATTTGGCTCCAAAATATGGCTCAGGCGTCGAAATTGGGATGTTTGGGATATTTTGAAAACTGCAGTGAGGTTTGGGACAAATATGACCAAACGTCGCTTTCAGTACTTGGCATATGTTGGGTATATAAAGTCGTAATTTCAGACTGCGAATACGTGCAGAGAGGCAGAGTTTGACTCCAAAATATGGCTCAGGCCTCGAAATTGGGATGTTTGGGATATTTTGAAAACTGCATGGGGGGTTTGGGACAAATGTGACCAAACGCCACTTTCAGTACTTGGCATATGTTGGGTATAAAAAATTCGTAATTTCAAACTGCGAATAGCTGCAGAGAGCCAGAATTTGGCTCCAAAATATGGCTCAGGCCTCGAAATTGCGATATTTAGGATATTTCGAAAACTGCAGGGGAGTTTGTGCAAAATGTGACTCACTGCCGCTTTCAGGACTTGTCATATGTTGGGTATAAAAAGTCGTAATTTCAAACTGGGAATACGTGCTTAGAGCCAGAATTTGGCTCCAAAATATTGCTCAGTCCTCGAAATTGGGATGTTTGGGATATTTTGAAAACTGCAGGGGGTTTGGGACAAATATGACCAAACGCCGCTTTCAGAACTTGGCATATGTTGGGTATAAAAATTCGTAATTTCAAACTGCTAATACGTGCAGAGAGCTTGAATTTGGCTCCAAAATATGGCTCAGGCGTCGAAATTGGGATATTTGGGATATTTTGAAAACTGCAGGGGAGTTTGTGCTAAATGTGACTCACTGCTGCTTTCAGGACTTGGCATATGTTGGGTATAAAAAGTCGTAATTTCAAACGGCGAATACGTGCAGAGAGCCAGAATTTGGCTCCAAAATATGGCTCAGGCGTCGAAATTGGGATGTTTGGGATATTTTGAAAACTGCAGTGAGGTTTGGGACAAATATGACCAAACGTCGCTTTCAGTACTTGGCATATGTTGGGTATATAAAGTCGTAATTTCAGACTGCGAATACGTGCAGAGAGGCAGAGTTTGACTCCAAAATATGGCTCAGGCCTCGAAATTGGGATGTTTGGGATATTTTGAAAACTGCATGGGGGGTTTGGGACAAATGTGACCAAACGCCACTTTCAGTACTTGGCATATGTTGGGCATAAAAAAGTCGTAATTTCAAACTGCGAATACGTGCAGAGAGCCAGAATTTGCCTCCAAAATATGGCTCAGGCCTCGAAATTGGGATGTTTTGGATATTTCAAAAACTGCAGGGGAGTTTGTGCAAAATGTGACTCACTGCTGCTTTCAGTATTTGGCATATGTTGGGTATAAAAATCGTAATATCAAAATGCGAATACGTGCAGAGAGCCAGAATTTGGCTCCAAAATATGACTCAGGCCTCGAAATTGGGATGTTTGGGATATTTTGAAAACTGCATGGGGGGTTTGGGACAAATGTGACCAAACGCCACTTTCAGTACTTGGCATATGTTGGGCATAAAAAAGTCGTATTTTCAAACTGCGAATACGTGCAGAGAGCCAGAATTTGGCTCCCAAATATTGCTCCGGCCTCGAAATTAGGATATTTGGGATATTTCGAAAACTGCAGTGCAGTTTGTTCGAAATATGACTCATTGCCGGTTTCAGGACTTGGCATATGTTGGGTATAAAATATCGTAATTTCAAACCGCGAATACGTGCATAGAGCCAGAATTTGGCTCCAAAATATGGCTCATGCCTCGATATTGAGATGTTTGGGATATTTTGAAAACTGCAGGGAGGTTTAGGACAAATGTGACCAAACGCCGCTTTCAGTACTTGGCATATGTTGGGTATAAAAAAGTTGTAATTTCAAACTGCGAATGCGTGCAGGGAGCCAGAATTTGGCTCCAAAATATGGCTCAGGCATCGTAATTGGGATATTTGGGATATTTTGAAAACTGCAGGGGAGATTGTGCAAAATGTGACTCACTGCTGCTTTCAGTACTTGGCATATGATGGGTATAAAAAGTCGTAATTTCAAACTGCGAATACGTGCAGAGAGACATAATTTGGCTCCAAAATATGGCTCAGGCCTCGAAATTGAGATATTTGGGATATTTTGAAAACTGCAGGGAGGATTATGACAAATGTGACGAAACGCCGCTTTCAGTACCTGGCATATGTTGGGTATAAAAAAGTGGTAATTTCAAACTGCGAATACGTGCAGAGAGCCAGAATTTGGCTCCAAAATATGGATATAGGCCTAAAAATTGGGATATTTGGGATATTTCGGAAACTGCAGAGGAGTTTGTGCGATATGCGACTCACTGCCGCTTTCAGGACTTGGCATATGTTATGTATAAAATGTCGAAATTTCAAACCGCGAATACGTGCATAGAGCCAGAATTTGGATCCAAAATATTGCTCATGCCTCGAGATTGGGATGTTTGGGATATTTTGAAAACTGCAGTGGGGGTTTGGGACAAATGTGACCAAACGCCGCTTTCAGTACTTGGCGTATGTTGGGCATAAAAAAGTCGTAATTTCAAACTGCGAATACGTGCAGAGAGTCAGAATTTGGCTTCAAAATATTGCTCAGGCCTCGAAATTGGGATATTCGGGATATTGCGTAAACTGCAGGGGAGTTTGTGCGAAATGTGACTCACTGCCACTCTCAGTACTTGGCATATGTTGGGTAAAAAATGTCGTAATTTAAAACCGCGAATACGTGCATAGAGCCAGATTTTGGCTCCAAAATATGGCTAAGGCCTCAAAATTGGGATGTTTGGGATATTTAGAAATCTGCAGGGGGGGTTAGGGACAAATGTTACCAAACGCCGCTTTCAGTACTTGGCATATATTGGGTAAAAAAATCGTAATATCAAAATGCGAATACGTGCATATAGCCAGAATTTGGCTCCAAAATATTGCTCAGTCCTCAAAATTGGGATGTTTGGGATATTTTGAAAATTGCAAGAGGGTTTGGGACAAATATGACCAAACGCCGCTTTAAGAACTTGGCATATGTTGGGTATAAAAAGTCGTAATTTCAAACTGCGAATACGTGCAGAGAGCTAGAATTTGGCTCCAAAATATGGGTCAGGCTTCGAAATTGGGATATTTTGGATATTTCGAAAACTGCATGGGAGTTTGTGCAAAATGGGACTCATGGCCACTTTCAGGACTTGTCATATGTTGGGTATAAAAAGTCATAATTTTAAACTGCGAATACGTGCATAGAGCCCGAATTTGGCTCCAAAATATGGCTCAGGCGTCGAAATTGGGATATTTGGGATATTTCGAAAACTGCAAGGAAGTTTGTGCAAAATGTGACTCACTGCCGCTTTCAGGAATTGGCATATGTTGGGTATAAAAATTCATAATTTCAATCTGCGAATACGGGCATAAAGCCAGAATTTGGCTCCAAAATATGGCTCAGGCGTCGAAATTGGGATGTTTGGGATATTTTGAAAACTGCAGGGAGGTTTGGGACAAATGTGACCAAACGCCACTTTCAGTACTTGGCTTATGTTGGGTATAAAAAGTCGTAATTTCAAACCGCGAATATGTGCAGAGAGCCAGAATTTGCCTCCAAAATATGGCTCAGGCCTCACAATTGGGATATTTGGGATTTTTCGAAAACTGCAGGGGAGTTTGTGCGAAATGTGACTCACTGCCGTTTTCAAGACTTGGCATATGTTGGGTAAAAAATGTCGTAATTTCAAACCGCGTATACGTGCATAGAGCCAGAATTTGGCTCCAAAATATGAATCAGGCCTTGAAATTGGGATGTTTGTGATATTTTGAAAACTGCAGGGGAGGTTTGGGCCAAATGTGACCAAACGCCGATTTCAGTACTTGGTATATGTTGGGCATAAAAAAGTCGTAATTTCAAACTGCGAATACGTGCAGAGAGCCAGAACTTGGCTCAAAAATATGGCTCAGGCCTCGAAATCGGGATGTTTGCGATATTTTGAAAACTGCAAGGGGGATTGAGACAAATGTGACCAAACGCTGCTTTCTGTACTTGGCATATGTTGCGTATAAAAAGTCGTTATTTCAAACTGCGAATACGTGCAGAGAGCCAGAATTTGGCTCTAAAATATGGCTCATGCCTCGAAATTGGAATATTTGGGATATTTCGAAAACTGCAGAGGAGTTTGTTCAAAATGTGACTAACTGCCGCTTTCAGGACTTATCATATGTTGGGAATAAAAACTCGTAATTTCAATCTGCAAATACGTGCATAGAGCCAGATTTGGCTCCAAAATATTTCTCAGGCCTCGAAATTGGGATATTTGAGATATTTCGAAAACTGCAGGGGAGTTTGTGCAAAATGTGACTCACTGCTGCTTTCAGTACTTGGCATAAGTTGGGTATTAAATGTCGTAATTTCAAACCGCGAATACGTGCATAGAGCCAGAATTTAGCTCTAAAATATGGCTCAGGCCTCGAAATTGGGATGTTTGGGATATTTTGAAAACTGCAGGGGGGGTTTTGGACAAATGTGACCAAACGCCGCGTTCAGTACATAGCATATGTTGGGTATAAAAAAGTCGTAATTTCAGACTGCGAATACGTGCAGAGAGCCAGAATTTGGCTCCACAATATGGCTCAGGCCTCGAAATTGGGATATTTGGGATATTTCGAAAACTGCAGGGGAGTTTGTTCGAAATGTGACTCACTGCCGTTTTCAAGACTTGGCATATGTTGGGTATAAAATGTCGTAATTTCAAACCGCGAATACGTGCATAGAGCCAGAATTTTTCTCCAAAATATGGCTCAGGCCTCGAAATTGGGATGTTTGGGATATTTTGAAAACTGCAGGGGGGGGGGGGGGGTTTGGGACAAATGTGACCAAACGCCGCTTTCTGTACTTGGTATATTTTGGTTATAAAAAATTCGTAATTTCAAACTGCGAATACGTGCAGAGAGCCAGAATTTGGCTCCAAAATATGGCTCAGGCCTCGAAATTGTGATGTTTGGGATATTTTGAAAACTGCAGGGGGGGGATTGAGACAAATGTGACAAAACGCCGCTTTCAGTACTTGGCATATGTTGGGTATAAAAAAGTGGTAATTTCAATTTGCGAATACGTGCAGAGAGCCAGAATTTGCCTCCAAATATTGCTCAGGCCTCGAAATTGGGATATTTGGGATATTTCGAAAACTGCAGGGGAGTTTGTGCGAAATGTGACACACTGCCGCTTTCATGACTTGGCATATGTTGGGTATAAAAAAGTAATTTTAAACTGTGAATACGTGCATAGAGCCAGAATTTGGCTCAAAAATATTGCTCTGTCCTCGAAATTGGGATGTTTGGGATATTTTGAGAACTCCAGGGGAGTTTGTGCAAAATGTGACTCAATGCCGCTTTCAGTACTTGGCATATGTTGGGTATAAAAAGTCGTAATATCAAACTGCGAATACGTGCAGAGAGCCAGAATTTGGCTCCAAAATATGGCTCAGGCGTCGAAATTGGGATATTTGGGATATTTCGAAAACTGCAAGGGAGTTTGTGCGAAATGTGACTCACTGCCGCTTTCAGGACTTGGCACATGTTGGGTAAAAAATGTCGTAATTTCAAACTGCGAATACGTGTATAAGCCTGAATTTTGCTCCAAAATATGGCTCAGGCCACGAAATTGGGATGTTTGGGATATTTTGAAAACTACAGGGGGGGTTTGGGACAAATGTGACCAAACGCCGCGTTCAGTACTGTGTGTGGGATATTTGGGCTTGATTCTGATTAATTAATAATTAAAGTAGTAAATTAAATTCCGAAGGACCACCCGCTTTTAAAGTAAAGAGGGAAACTGAGAATTTCTGATCATTAAATAATTCCTAGATGAAACCAGTAACTATGGATATAACTAGAAAGCATGATCATAAGATTAATTAATGGGCTGTATTATTAAAAGAAACGAAGCCTCAAACACCTGCATTGGGGGGTTATTACTGGAGGTAAGTACGTCCAGGAATCAGTGTGGTTTGTTCACTAATTCAATTAATAATAATCTAATCCTATAAAATAATGCTGAATATA
This sequence comes from Procambarus clarkii, assembly GCF_040958095.1. Classification (NCBI taxonomy): domain Eukaryota; kingdom Metazoa; phylum Arthropoda; class Malacostraca; order Decapoda; family Cambaridae; genus Procambarus; species Procambarus clarkii. Next base: position 1,835,640 of record NC_091172.1, read on the forward strand.
ATATCATTCACATAATGAAGAATATGAATATGAGCATAATAATGAGTTACAGTAAATCACACATTAATATCAAAACATTCTGAATAAATCAAATTGCAAAGGAATGGATTCAAAGGAAATAAATCTTAGCTTGAAGCAGATTCCTTTAGATAACCATATAAGTCCTCTTAATCTCCAGATTCGGTACACTGACGAATGGTACGGTTCAACATGGAGAAGGCAGCATGAGGAATTCTTCTCTCGGGCTGCAAGATAAATAACTACCAGTAGCAATTGATTTAACTACTCAATTTATATTCAAAAATGTTAAGATTTACAGAAGAAATGCTAATCACCTGTTATTAGGTGTTATCACGCTTCGTAACGAACAATCACCCTGCTATTATCAGACCTGTAAATGATGCATCAAATAAAGGAGTACTTAGCTGTGGGCACTGTATAAGTATTAAGATTGCCGTAATTTCGCATCCCAGGCTCCGGTGAACCTAACCTGGATAGTGATGCGCTTCAAGTTGGCTGATCACGTGTCGTCAGGAACCAAATCAAGGGGTCCCTTATTTAACACCAGCACTAGTTGAAGATATTATCTGCAAGGTCATTCACGCCTCACAGTGGCGGCTTTCATCTGAGGATGGATAACACCTGTCCTATTTGCTGGACAATGGCGCCTTTTATGAGTACGGTAAGCGCAGCTTTGCCTCCTTTCGGCTCTGCACGTGTCCGCGTACTGAAGAGGATGGCGTCCCTCAAACCCACGCCGAGTCGGCGTTCATAAAACAAATTATTGTCTTGAACATTAATATTTCTCGCATTCGCGCTTGAAACGTTAAAGACTGGACGGGTTTATTATTTAGAGGAACAAAATATTATTATTTACCAATTTAAGAATAATAAATATATAAGGGAGAGGAATTAATGTCTCCCCATGGCATTCATTGATGACGTTAACTCTATTGCGAGGTAGACTCTATGATTCTAACGCTCTATTCGGCTTTTAGTTAGAGGACAATTCGTCTGCAATCAGTTGTCATACAGAATGCTTTAATTATGGAGAATCGTATTTAATTCTCACACAAATTGGATATAATGTGTTTACTGTAAGGAAATCTGACGCAATACTGGCGTCAGGTGACGTGAGAATTCTAGCCTACTGCACAGATGAATTATTAGTACATGAGAATTCTACGAGTTGTTAATTTTACTTACTACAATATTTAGTATGGTTAGTAATAAGTAATGAGAATACAACAATGCTGTATTCGGTGTTGGAAATATCCAACATAACTCCGCGGGGAGGATCCTAGGGTCGCAGTGTACTGTGTTGTACTGACCTATCCCGAAGTGATATTAAGATTAATACATTAGTATGTTAGTATGTTAGTACACACATAACGAACGTCCCGGATTTATCAAGGACTTACAAGAACTTGAGTTTTGCTATTTACATGTCAAATGAAACATGTTGTTTGTAGCCTACACGATATTTATAGAATTTAACTCACACATTTTAAACTAACAGAATCTACGGTGATACGATATCCTGGGTCATAGTGACGTGTAATGTTTCGTTACGTGATATTACATCGTAGCATCATCAAAGTTATCTAAGTGAGATGTGAAGGAAATTACTCTTATTCAGAGTTGTAATAGGCTTGCAGTTTCCCTTAGTGGAAACACGCATTAAATATTGAAACATTAAATGATTAAGTTATCGGTAATCAGGAACACTCTAAAGCTCACGATAAACTCAACAACTAGGGTCGCAGTGACATGTAATGGTGTATTACGTAGCTGCTGAATCGTAGGTAAACTCAGAATAAGTTCCTAAGAACTGATAACACTATTGTATGATTATACAGTAAAGTGTTATTAGTCACTTAAGATCAAGGAGACTATGACACTACAGTGAGGTCACTGTCTAGGGTCGCTGTGACTTGTAACTATTGAGTTACTAGACAATAACATCACGCAGCATCACGATCACCTCAACTTCAAATGAGGAAATTGAATTTAATGTGCACTGCCGTGCAGTAGTCATTCTGACTGATGGTACAATTAATTTGCTAACTAGCTAAAATAATAGAAAGGTAGAGAACTGAAAAGTTTATTCATTAAAATCAAGGAAAATTCTGAGTCGACAGTGAGATTAGTAGCCTAGTCATTCTGACTTATGAGCTAATTAAATGGCAGCTCATAGGCTTGACACTGTAAACTGTTTAATACGAAATCACCTTTACATGAATTTTAGTTTATTAAATCAGTCTCTATAAGTATAGTCAACTGTGATTAATGGTGAGTACAGATTAGGCTAGTACTCAGTTGACACTAACTAAAGTCCCTAAGCCTACCTAAATAAATGGTTTGAATTTCTAACCTACCTAAGTAAGGGACTAAGCTAATTGTGAGCAAAAATGTACTCGAATTAACATGGTGAGCAGTATTGAGCTCGTCAGCAGTGCTGACAGGGTGAGTTACTGTGAACTCGTCAACAGTGTTGTCAGGGTGAGCTACATTGAGCTCGTTAGCAGTGCTAACAGGGTGAGTTGCAGTGAACTCGTCAACAGTGTTGACAGGGTGAGCTACATTGAGCTCGTTAGCAGTGCTAACAGGGTGAGTTGCAGTGAACTCGTCAACAGTGTTGACAGGGTGAGTTACATTGAGCTCGTTAGCAGTGCTAACAGGGTGAGTTGCAGTGAACTCGTCAACAGTGTTGACAGGGTGAGCTACATTGAGCTCGTTAGCAGTGCTAACAGGGTGAGTTGCAGTGAACTCGTCAACAGGGTGAGCTACATTGAGCTCGTTAGCAGTGCTAACAGGGTGAGTTGCAGTGAACTCGTCAACAGTGTTGACAGGGTGAGCTACATTGAGCTCGTTAGCAGTGCTAACAGGGTGAGTTGCAGTGAACTCGTCAACAGTGTTGACAGGGTGAGCTACATTGAGCTCGTTAACCGTTAACAGGGTGAGTTCAGTGAACTCGTCAACAGTGTTGACAGGGTGAGCTACAGTGAGCTCGTTAGCAGTGCTAACAGGGTGAGCTGCAGTGAGCTCGTTAACAGTTAACAGGGTGAGTTCAGTGAACTCGAATTAACGAGGTGGAGTTTTGTCATTCAGTTATCATGGCGAGCAATATTAAGCTCGTACGCATGGTGAACGAGCACTCATATTATTACGTTAATTCTAGGGTGAGCTATATTAAGCTCAGGAAGCATGTTAATTAACAATGCTAATGTTTAACGATAATGCATTAAACATATTAGTTCTCTGTAAATTCACTTACATATTAGTAAGTTTGCAAGTTTGTTCGTGCTGCGCTCCTACACTAAATAAGCAGAAACGAAAGAAAAACAACTCAAACAATTAATGCAGGTATTTATCACGAACTCTTAGTGCAGAAAACATGGTATTAAGAAGGTTTTCATGGCAAACCTTTAAGCGCAGGTATAGTGGACCAGTGGTCCTAGTGAATTTATTACTAAATTCAGGAAATGCCAGTGGCATTGAGTGCTAGATTCTCTAGCCTAACATTATTAATTCCTAGTGAGTACTAGATTCTCTAGCCTAACATTACAATTTAACTAGGAAGACTGAGTGTGGTCAACTACTACTTGTCGAGAATAATTCTAGGTCTGCAGTGAATTCAATGGTTTGGTCGCTGTGACTTGTACTTGTTTGAGTACGAACCATTGGTTTTCACTGAGAGCTATGAAACATCTCGGCGAGTAACAATTGTACTACATACAATCTGAGTTTATTACTCAGCTGTGTTTCTCCTTTTAGCTTGCTGCTGGAGAATTGATTTACTGCTGACTAATTTATTATTGTTGGCAGGTTTAGGCTTGTTCACATTCAGAACTTTACCAGTAAGTAAGTAGCCTCCTGCAGATTGGAGCATATTCATTCCCAATCGTTTAACATGTCCAGTTATGAACTGGTAATAGTAGTCGGCTCCTACTAGTACATCTACATTGTTAAGGCGGTCAGACATTAATTTGTTGTCAGCCAAATTAATTTCACGTTCCTGTAGGAAGTGGGCTGTGTACCCCAGACCCTTAATGTTTAAGTCTAAAGGTATTTGATCTACAACAATGGCTTGGACAGCCTTGGCATGACTACCTAGTCGTACAAGCGGTTGAACTACTGAGTATTCATGGGTTCCTCGATTTATCATGAACCCTGACAAGTTTAAATTTACCTGTCCCATAGGTTGTAAATTAAGTGCCTCTGCTGCCCTTTGAGTAATGAAAGTTCTCTGGGAACCTTGATCAAATAGTCCACGTGTGGTGATCTTGGCTCCTCTGTTCTTCACTTGAAGTTGGGCAGTAGGCAAGGCAGCATCCACTTGAGATGCTTGTGAAGTTACGCTGTACACATCTCGCACCTTGCAGCACTGTACTGGTGTAGATTCTCTACGTCCTATTCTAGGATTGACATAATTAGTCCTAACTAATTTGCACAGTGCAACATGATGTTTGCCTCTTCTACACCTATTGCAGGTGTTCAGTGGGGTGTCACAGCTGTTAACATTATGTGGTTTGAGACACCTAGTACATTTGTGTAACTGTTTGAGTCGTCTGACTCTTGTGTCTCTATTAGGATAATTAGTACATTTGTACAGAGAATGTTTTTGATTGCAAAACAAGCACATTCCCCATCCTACAGATCGTTTAGGGGTTACCGATTTAGGTAAACCAGTATTTGCAGGTGGTGATGGTTTTGCTGCTTGCATTTGCTTGTTATTTATTCTCTTGTGAGTACTTAGTGTACTCTGGGGAACCATTAACAGACTCTTGGGAGTGCTCTTTGGACTATTAGGTCTCTTAGGAGCACCTGTGGGACTCTTAGGCCTCACTGATGAATCAGTGTTTGACTGATTCTGGTTACATGGATTATTAGCACCTTTATTACCTGGTGACAGTGTCACTTTAGGAGTTTCAGGTAAGGAAACTGATGTAGGTACAGTTTTGGTGCATTCAGATTCAGCATTAATTGCTTGGTCTGCTGTATGATTGCTCGTATTACGCAAACCTGTAAATATATCCTGCATTGACAGGGTATTGCCATTCTGGCATACATATAGTTTATTAAGTGTGTCACCAGACAATTTTCTCTGGATGATAATTTTAGTCATCCACTCAGTAGTTGGGTGATCCACCTCTTTACTGAAAGAATTTATCAGTGACTCAAGCTGAAAACTAAAGGCTTGTAAAGAGTCAACTGATTGCTCTGGTGAAGATAAATTTAATAATTGGTGCACAAGGTTTATAATAGTCTTCTCCTTGTCAGCACTTACTTTAGAAGGCTGTTGTGAGCAATTGTGACCATTACTTGTGTTGCTTAAGGCTTCTTGTTTAGCCTCAGCTTTGATTACAGCTTCGACTGCTACTGCAGCATTAGCTTTATAATTTTCTGGTTCAGATTCACTGATCATTGCAGCTTCACTTGTTTCATCTGCAGCTTCATTTGTTTCTCTGGGTTCTGGTGATAAGCTAGTTAATTCAGTAGCATTATGTATTGAACTTATAGAATCCAGGGAATATTGAGAAGAGTGGTCTGAATTTTGATCAGACTCTGTAAACAAATCATCACATGAAGCGGTATTAGATGAGAGGTTAGAAAATGAAGGTTGAACTTCAGTTGTTGATCCTGTATAGTGACCAGCATTGATTAGAGGATTCTCCTCGTCTTGATTTAGCTCAAGTATTTCATCTGAGCTGAGTGTTAACTTGGATACAGGTCTATTAATGAACTGATCTATTCACTCGGGAATATCTAGTCTCGCAAGCACTTTATCATATTGGTCTAACCTGGTTTGAACGATACATTCATAGTCATCAAGTTCAGATTCTGTTAGACATAAGTCGTCTGAGACAGTATGACCGGCCTGGAGTAAATTCCTGTGGGACTCGATTACAGTCTTGATATAGTCATATCTTTTGTTAGCGTACTTTATGTAACTTGCTATTCTGTAGACGTAATCTGGGTCAGTTTCTACACAGTTGTCACATTTGATAAACTGTTTTCCTAGCTGGAGTTGAAGAGCTATCAAGAATCTTGCATTCCTTTCTAAAGGATTCATTCTTGCGGTAAATTGAGCCTGATAGGGCTTATGTTGCTAGTGGTATAGCTATAGTCTGCTCCTTGATGCAGAGCAGGTATAATTATTGACAGCCTGATAGGGCTTATGTAGCTAGTGGTATAGCTATAGTCTGCTCCTTGATGCAGAGCAGGTATAAGTATTGAAAGCCTGATAGGGCATATGTAGCTAGTGGTGTAGCTATGGTGTCTGCTCCTTGATGTAGAGCAGGTATAAGTATTGACAGCCTAATGTTTCTTGAGGCTGGTTGTAATTTACCTCATTTAGAGGTTAGCTACCTACCTAATAATAAGCAACTAAGATTTGAGTGGTACCTTGGTCTCACTACAGGTGTTCCTCAGCTTAGCTCTTCTAAATCAGCCTCGGATGGGTAGTGGACTTACAGTAACACTCAAAGACATGCATAGAAATATGCAATAAAATAATTACACAATAAATGGTTAATCCCACCCTTGATAGGGTCAGCACAAAAGAATAATATATGTGTCACTAAGTAGCTCAAGCCTAGTCGTGAGAATTTCTACTTGAGAAACTACAACTATATTTAGTCTGTTGGCAGACTAAAGGTTGGCAAAGATTATATATGGTGCAGTAATGTGCAAATAATTGTGCTGTGTTTTTGTTTTTTTTGTATTTTATATAATATACACTTGTGTAATTATGTGTATAAGAAATTAAATGAACACAAAGGAATTAATTGTGTTTGGCAAGTATTCTACTGCCGTAAATATTACCTAACTCCTGAATGTACTCCTAATTGTGGAATAAAATATTATCAGGGTTAGTAATGATTAACTAGTATGAGATGAGTAATTTATATTAGTATACTGGATCCCTAAATGTTAATGATCCACTGACTTGAGTGAAGCAGTAATTATAACATGGATTCAGGCTATAATGGACAGTCTGCTGACAGCCATATATTGAAACATTGGTATAGCCTAAGTGGTTAACACTTAATTGGTGTAAGTGATTAATATAAGGTTATGAGCTGTTGCTCTTGGTGACCTAAAGATTCTACTTCAGTATGAAGTGTAGGTCTAAGTGTTGTGGGTAATTGGTTATGACCCACTGAAGCTATGTATAAGGTAGCTATGTTAGTGTGATCTAGGGTAACTGATGTGTTACACTGTTAGTTGACACAATTAATTAAATAGTTAGCCTAGCTTCTATCACACAAGGATTAGTTATTAATGGTTAATATTTTAATTATAAATTTAATGCCTATCCGGTTCGAAGGACCATAATGTGGGATATTTGGGCTTGATTCTAATTAATTAATAATTAAAGTAGTAAATTAAATTACGAAGGACCACCCGCTTTTAAAGTAAAGAGGGAAACTGAGAATTTCTGATCATTAAATAATTCCTAGATGAAACCAGTGACTATGGATATAACTAGAAAGCATGATCATAAGATTAATTAATGGGCTGTATTATTAAAAGAAACAAAGCCTCAAACACCTACATTGGGGGGTTATTACTGGAGGTAAGTACGTCCAGGAATCAGTGTGGTTCGTTCACTAATTCAATTAATAATAATCTAATCCTATAAAATAATGCTGAATATAATATCATTCACATAAAGAAGAATATGAATATGAGCATAATAATGAGTTACAGTAAATCACACATTAATATCAAAACATTCTGAATAAATCAAATTGCAAAGGAATGGATACAAAGGAAATAAATCTTAGCTTGAAGCAGATTCCTTTAGATAACCATAGAAGTCCTCTTAATCTCCAGATTCGGTACACTGACGAATGGTACGGTTCAACATGGAGAAGGCAGCATGAGGAATTCTTCTCTCGGGCTGCAAGATAAATAACTGCCAGTAGCAATTGATTTGACTACTCAATTTATATTCAAAAATGTTAAGATTTACAGATGAAATGCTAATCACCTGTTATTAGGTGTTATCACGCTTCGTAACGAACAATCACCCTGCTATTATCAGACCTGTAAATGATGCATCAAATAAAGGAGTACTTAGCTGTGGGCACTGTATAAGTATTAAGATTGCCGTAATTTCGCATCCCAGGCTCCGGTGAACCTAACCTGGATAGTGATGCGCTTCAAGTTGGCTGATCACGTGTCGTCAGGAACCAAATCAAGGGGTCCCTTATTTAACACCAGCACTAGTTGAAGATATTATCTGCAAGGTCATTCACGCCTCACAGTGGCGGCTTTCATCTGAGGATGGATAACACCTGTCCTATTTGCTGGACAATGACGCATTTTATGAGTACGGTAAGCGCAGCTTTGCCTCCTTTCGGCTCTGCACGTGTCCGCGTACTGAGGAGGATGGCGTCCCTCAAACCCACGCCGAGTTGGCGTTCATAAAACAAATTATTGTCTTGAACATTAATATTTCTCGCATTCGCGCTTGAAACGTTAAAGACTGGACGGGTTTATTATTTAGAGGAACAAAATATTATTATTTACCAATTTAAGAATAGTAAATATATAAGGGAGAGGAATTAATGTCTCCCCATGGCATTCATTGATGACGTTAACTCTATCGCGAGGTAGACGCTATGATTCTAACGCTCTATTCGGCTTTTAGTTAGAGGACAATTCGTCTGCAATCAGTTGTCATACAGAATGCTTTAATTATGGAGAATCGTATTTAATTCTCACACAAATTGGATATAATGTGTTTATTGTAAGGAAATCTGACGCAATACTGGCGTCAGGTGACGTGAGAATTTTAGCCTACTGCACAGATGAATTATTAGTACATGAGAATTCTACGAGTTGTTAATTTTACTTACTACAATATTTAGTATGGTTAGTAATAAGTAATGGGAATACAACAATGTGGTATTCGGTGTTGGAAATATCCAACACTGGGCATATGTTAGGTATAAAAAAGTCGTAATTTCAAACTGCGAATACGTTCAGAGAGCCAGAATTTGGCTCCAAAATATGGCTCAGGCCTCGAAATTGGGATATTTGGGATATTTCGAAAACTGTAGGGGAGTTTGTGCGAAATGGGACTCTCTACCGCTTTCAAGACTTGGCATATGTTGGGTATAAAATGTCGTAATTTCAAACCGCGAATACGTGCATAGAGCCAGAATTTGGCTCAAAATATGACTCAGGCCTCAAAATTGGGATGTTTGGGATATTTTGAAAACTGCAGGGGGGGATTGGGACCAATGTGACCAAATGCCGCGTTCAGTACTGGGCATATGTTGGGTATAAAAAAGTCGTAATTTCAAACTGCGAATACGTGCAGAGAGCCAGAACTTGGCCCCAAAATATGGCTCAGGCCTCGAAATTGGGATGTTTGGGATATTTTGAAAACTGCAAGGGGGATTGAGACAAATATGACCAAACGCCACTTTCAGTACTTGGCATATGTTGGGTATAAAATCTCCTAATTTCAAACCGCGAATACGTGCATAGAGCCAGAATTTGGCTCCAAAATATGGCTCAGGCCTCGAAATTGGGATTTTTGGGATATTTAGAAAACTGCAGGGGGGGTTTGGGACAAATGTGACCAAACGCCGCTTTCTGTACTTGGTATATGTTGGGTATAAAAAAGAAGTAACTTCAAACTGCGAATACGTGCTGAGAGCCAGAATTTGGCTCAAAAATATTGCTCTGTCCTCGAAATTGGGATGTTTGGGATATTTTGAAAACTCAAGGGGAGTTTGCGCAAAATTTGACTCACTGCCGTTTTCATGACTTGGCATATGTTGGGTATAAAAATGTAATTTTAAATTGCGAATACGTGCATAGAGCCAGAATTTGGCTCAAAAATATTGCTCTGTCCTCGAAACTGGGATGTTTGGGATATTTTGAAAACTCCAGGGGGGGTTTGGGACCAATATGACCAAACGCTGCTTTCAGAACTTGGCATATGTTGGGTATAAAAAGTGGTAATTTCAAACAGCGAGTACTTGCAGAGAGCCAAAATTTGGCTCCAAAATATTGTTCAGACCTCGAAATTGGGATATTTGGGATATTTTGAAAACTGCAGGGGAGTTTAAGCAAAATGTGACTCACTGCTGCTTTCAGTACTGGGCATATGTTGGGTATAAAAAGTCGTAATTTCAAACTGCGAATACGTGCAGAGAGCCAGAATTTGGCTCCAAAATATGGCTCAGGCCTCGAAATTGGGATAGTTTGGATATTTCGAAAACTGCAGGGGAGTTTGTTCGAAATGGGACTCACTGCCGCTTTCAAGACTTGGCATATGTTGGGAATAAAATGTCGTAATTTCAAACAGCGAATACGTGCATAGAGCCAGAACTTGGCTCCAAAATATGGCTCAGGCCTCGAAATTGGGATGTTTGTGATATTTTGAAAACTGCAGTGAGGGTTTGGGAGAAATGTGACCAAACGCCGCTTTCAGTACTTGGTATATGTTGGGTATAAAAGAGTCGTAATTTCAAACTGCGAATACGTGCAGAGAGCCAGAACTTGGCTCCAAAATATGGCTCAGGCCTCGAAATTGGGATGTTTGGGATATTTTGAAAACTGCAGGGGAGTTTGTGCAAAATGTGACTCACTGCCGCTTTCAGTACTTGGCATATGTTGGGTATAAAAATCGTAATATCAAACTGCGAATACATGCAGAGAGCCAGAATTTGGCTCCAAAATATGGCTGAGGCCTCGATATTGTGATGTTTGGGATATTTTGAAAACTGCAGGGAGGTTTGGGACAAATGTAACCAAACGCCGCTTTCAGTACTTGGCATATGTTGGGTATAAAAAAGTCGTAATTTCAAACTGCGAATACGTGCAGAGAGCCAGAATTTGGCTCCAAAATATGGCTCAGGCCTCGAAATTAGGATATTTGGGATATTTCGAAAACTGCAGGGGAGTTTGTGCAAAATGTGACTAACTGCCGGTTTCAGGACTTAGCATATGTTGGGTATAAAAAAGTCGTAATTTCAAACTGCGAATACGTGCAGAGAGCCAGAATTTGGCTCCAAAATATGGCTCATGCCTCGAAATTGGGATGTTTGGGATATTTTGAAAACTGCAGGGAGGTTTGGGACAAATGTGATCAAACGCCACTTTCAGTACTTGGCATATGTTGGGTATAAAAAGTCGTAATTTCAAACTGCGAATACGTGCAGAGAGCCAGAATTTGGCTCCAAAATATGGCTCAGGCCTCAAAATAGGGATATTTGGTATATTTCGAAAACTGCAGTGGAGTTTGATCGAAATGTGACTCACTGCCGCTTTCAGGACTTGTCATATGTTGGGTATAAAATGTCGTAATTTCAAACCACGAATACGTGCATAGAGCCAGAATTTGGCTCCAAAATTTGGCTTAGGCCTCGAAATAGGGATGTTTGGGATATTTTTAAAACTACAGGGGGGGGGGGGGTTTGGGACAAATGTGACCAAATGCCGCGTTAAGTACTTGGCATATGTTGGGTATAAAAAAGTCGTAATTTTAAACTGCGAATACGTGCAGAGCGCCAGCATTTGGCTCCAAAATATGGCTCAGTCCTCGAAATTGGGATATTTCGAAAACTGCAGGGGAGTTTGTGCGAAATGTGACTCACTGCCGCTTTCAAAACTTGGCATATGTTGGGTATAAAATATCGTAATTTCAAACCACGAATACGTGCATAGAGCCAGAATTTGGCTCCAAAATATGGCTCAGGCCTCGAAATTGGGATGTTTGGGATATTTTGAAAACTGCAGGGAGATTGAGACAAATGTGACCAAACGCCGCTTTCAGTACCTTGCATATGTTGGGTATAAAATAGTGGTAATTTCAAACTGAGAATACGTGCAGAGAGGCAGAGTTTGGCTCCAAAATATGGCTCAGGTGTCGAAATTGGGATATTTTGGATATTTCGAAAACTGCAAGGGAGTTTGTTCAAAACGTGACTCACTGCCTTTTTCAGGACTTGGCATATGTTTGAATAAAGTCGTAATTTCAAAGTGCGAATACGTGCAGAGAGCCAGAATTTGGCTCCAAAATATGGCTCAGGCGTCGAAATTGGGATGTTTGAGATATTTTGAAAACTGCAGTGAGGTTTTGGGACAAATATGACCAAACGTCGCTTTCAGTACTTGGCATATGTTGGGTATATAAAGTCGTAATTTCAAACTGAAAATACGTGCAGAGAGCCAGAATTTGGCTCCAAAATATGGCTCATGCCTCGAAATTGGGATGTTTGGGATATTTTGAAAACTGCAGGGAGGTTTGGGACAAATGTGATCAAACGCCACTTTCAGTACTTGGCATATGTTGGGTATAAAAAGTCGTAATTTCAAACTGAAAATACGTGCAGAGAGCCAGAATTTGGCTCCAACATATGGATCAGGCCTCAAAATTGGGATATTTGGGATATTTTGAAAACTGCAGGGGAGATTGTGCAAAATGTGACTCACTGCTGCTTTCAGTACTTGGAAGATGTTGGGTATAAAAGTCGTAATTTAAAACTGCGAATACGTGCAGAGAGCCAGAATTTGGCTACAAAATATGGCTCAGGCCTCGAAATTGGGATGTTTGGGATATTTTAAAAAATGCAGGGGAGTTTGCGCAAATTGTGACTCACTGCCACTTTCAGTACTTGGCATATGTTGGGTATAAAAAATCGTAATATCAAAATATGAATACGTGCAGAGAGCCAGACGTTGGCTCCAAATTATGACTCAGGCCTCGATATTGGGATGTTTGGAATATTTAGAAAATTGCAGGGAGGATTGGGACAAACGTCACCAAACGCCGCTTTCAGTACTTGGCATATGTTGGGTATAAAAAAGTCGGAATTTCAAACTGCGAAAACGTGCAAAGAGCCAGAATTTGGCTCCAAAACATGGCTAAGGCCTCGAAATTGGGATATTTGGGATATTTTAAAAACTGCAGGTGAGTTTGTGCAAAATGTGACTCACTGCTTCTTTCAGTACTAGGCATATATTGGGTATAAAAAGTCGTAATTTCAAACTGCGAATACGTGCAGAGAGCCAGAATTTGGCTCCAAAATATGGCTCAGGCCTCGAAATTGGGATATATGGGATATTTCGAAAACTGGAGGGGAGTTTGTACAAAATGTGACTCACTGCCAATTTCAGTACTTGGCATATGTTGGGTATATAAAACCGTAATTTCAAACTGCGAATACGTGCAGAGAGCCAGAATTTGGCTCCAAAATATGGCTTGGGCCTCGAAATTAGCATGTTTGGGATATATGGAAAACTACAGGGAGCTTTGGGACAAATGTGACCAAACGCCGCTTTCAGTTCTTGGCATAAGTTGGATATAAAAATTCGTAATTTCAAACTGCGAATACGTGCAGAGAGCCAGAATTTGGCTCCAAAATATGGCTCAGGCCTTGAAATTTAGATGTTTGGGATATTCTGAAAACTGCAGGGGAGTTTGCTCAAAATGTGACTCACAGCTGCTTTCAGTACTTGGTATATGTTGGGTATAAAAAGTCGTAATATCAAAATATGAATACGTGCAGAGAGCCAGAATTTGGCTACAAAATATGGCTCAGGCCTCGAAATTGGGATGTTTGGGATATTTTGAAAACTGCAGGGGAGTTTGCGCACAATGTGACTCACTGCCACTTTCAGTACTTGGCATATGTTGGGTATAAAAAGTCGTAATATCAAAATATGAATACGTGCAGAGAGCCAGACGTTGGCTCGAAAATATGACTCAGGCGTAGATATTGGGATGTTTGGGATATTTAGAAAACTGCAAGGAGGTTTGGGACAAATGTTACCAAACGCCGCTTTCAGTACTTGGCATATGTTGGGCATAAAAAAGTCGCAATTTCAAACTGCGAATACGTGCAGAGAGCCAGAATTTGGCTCCAAAACATGACAAAGGCCTCGAAATTGGGATATTTGGGATATTTTGAAAACTGCAGGGGAGTTTGTGCAAAATGTGACTCACAGCTGCTTTCAGTACTTGGTATATGTTGGGTATAAAACTCGTAATTTCAAACTGCGAATACGTGCAGAGAGCCAGAATTTGGCTCTAAAATATGGTTCAGGCCTCGAAATTGGGATATTTGGAATATTTCGAAAACTGCAGGGGAGTTTGTGCAAAATGTGACTCACTGCCGCTCTCAGGACTTGGCATATGTTGGGTATAAAAAGTCGTAATTTCAAACTGCGAATACGTGCAGAGAGCCAGAATTTGGCTCCAAAATATGGCTGAGGCCTCGATATTGTGATGTTTGGGATATTTTGAAAACTGCAGGGAGGTTTGGGACAAATGAAACCAAACGCCGCTTTCAGTACTTGGCATATGTTGGGTATAAAAAAGTCGTAATTTCAAACTGCGAATACGTGCAGAGAGCCAGAATTTGGCTCCAAAATATGGCTCAGGCCTCGAAATTAGGATATTTGGGATATTTCGAAAACTGCAGGGGAGTTTGTGCAAAATGTGACTAACTGCCGCTTTCAGGACTTAGCATATGTTGGGTATAAAAAAGTCGTAATTTCAAACTGCGAATACGTGCAGAGAGCCAGAATTTGGCTCCAAAATATGGCTCATGCCTCGAAATTGGGATGTTTGGGATATTTTGAAAACTGCAGGGAGGTTTGGGACAAATGTGATCAAACGCCACTTTCAGTACTTGGCATATGTTGGGTATAAAAAGTCGTAATTTCAAACTGCGAATACGTGCAGAGAGCCAGAATTTGGCTCCAAAATATGGCTCAGGCCTCAAAATAGGGATATTTGGTATATTTCGAAAACTGCAGTGGAGTTTGATCGAAATGTGACTCACTGCCGCTTTCAGGACTTGTCATATGTTGGGTATAAAATGTCGTAATTTCAAACCACGAATACGTGCATAGAGCCAGAATTTGGCTCCAAAATTTGGCTTAGGCCTCGAAATAGGGATGTTTGGGATATTTTTAAAACTACAGGGGGGGGGGGGGGTTTGGGACAAATGTGACCAAATGCCGCGTTAAGTACTTGGCATATGTTGGGTATAAAAAAGTCGTAATTTTAAACTGCGAATACGTGCAGAGCGCCAGCATTTGGCTCCAAAATATGGCTCAGTCCTCGAAATTGGGATATTTCGAAAACTGCAGGGGAGTTTGATCGAAATGTGATTCACTGCCGCTTTCAGGACTTGGCATATGTTGCGTATAAAATGTCTTAATTTCAAACCGCGAATACGTGCATAGAGCCAGAATTTGGCTCCATAATATTGCTCAGGCCACGAAATTGGGATGTTTGGGATATTTTGAAAACTGCAGGGGGGGTTTGGAAGAAATGTGACCAAACGCCACTTTCAGTACTTGGCATATATTGGGCATAAAAAAGTCGTAATTTCAAACTGCGAATCCGTGCAGAGAGCCAGAATTTGGCTCCCAAATATTGCTCAGGCCTCGAAATTGGGATATTTGGGATATTTTGAAAACTGCAGTGCAGTTTGTGCGAAATGTGACTCACTGCCGTTTTCAGGACACGGCATATGTTGGGTATAAAATCTCGTAATTTCAAACCGCGAATACGTGCATAGAGCCAGAATTTGGCTCCAAAATGTGGCTCAGGCCTCGATATTGTGTTGTTTGGGATATTTTGAAAACTGCAGGGAGGTTTGGGACAAATGTAACCAAACGCCGCATTCAGTACTTGGCATATGTTGGGTATAAAAAATTCGTAATTTCAAACTGCGAATACGTGCATAGAGCCAGAATTTGGCTCCAAAATATGGCTCAGGCCTCGAAATTGGGATGTTTGGGATATTTTGAAAACTGCAGGTGGGGTTTGGGACAAATTTGACCAAACGCTGATTTCAGTTCTTGGTATATGTTGGGTATAAAAAAGTCGTAATTTCAAACTGCGAATACGTGCAGAGAGCCAGAATTTGGCTCCAAAATATGGCTCATGCCTCGAAATTGAGATGTTTGGGATATTTTAAAAACTGCAGGGGGGATTGGGACAGATGTGACCAAACGCAGCTTTTACTACTTGGCATATGTTGGGTATAAAAAAGTCGTAATTTCAAACTGCGAATACGTGCAGAGAGCCAGAATTTGGCTACAAAATATGGCTCAGGCCTCGAAATTGGGATGTTTGGGATATATTGAAAACTGCAGGGGGGATTGAGACAAATGTGACCAAACGCATTGGCATATGTTGGGTATAAAAAAGTCGTAATTTCAAACTGCGAATACGTGCAGAGAGCCAGAATTTGGCTCCAAAATATGGCTCAGGCCTCGAAATTGGGATATTTGGGATATTTTGAAAACTGCAGGGGAGATTGTGCAAAATGTGACTCACTGCTGCTTTCAGTACTTGGAAGATGTTGGGTATAAAAGTCGTAATTTAAAACTGCGAATACGTGGAGAGAGCCAGAATTTGGCTACAAAATATGGCTCAGGCCTCGAAATTGGGATGTTTGGGATATTTTAAAAAATGCAGGGGAGTTTGCGCAAATTGTGACTCACTGCCACTTTCAGTACTTGGCATATGTTGGGTATAAAAAATCGTAATATCAAAATATGAATACGTGCAGAGAGCCAGACGTTGGCTCCAAATTATGACTCAGGCCTCGATATTGGGATGTTTGGAATATTTAGAAAATTGCAGGGAGGATTGGGACAAATGTCACCAAACGCCGCTTTCAGTACTTGGCATATGTTGGGTATAAAAAAGTCGGAATTTCAAACTGCGAAAACGTGCAAAGAGCCAGAATTTGGCTCCAAAACATGGCTAAGGCCTCGAAATTGGGATATTTGGGATATTTTAAAAACTGCAGGTGAGTTTGTGCAAAATGTGACTCACTGCTTCTTTCAGTACTAGGCATATATTGGGTATAAAAAGTCGTAATTTCAAACTGCGAATACGTGCAGAGAGCCAGAATTTGGCTCCAAAATATGGCTCAGGCCTCGAAATTGGGATATTTGGGATATTTCGAAAACTGGAGGGGAGTTTGTACAAAATGTGACTCACTGCCAATTTCAGTACTTGGCATATGTTGGGTATATAAAACCGTAATTTCAAACTGCGAATACGTGCAGAGAGCCAGAATTTGGCTCCAAAATATGGCTTGGGCCTCGAAATTAGCATGTTTGGGATATATGGAAAACTACAGGGAGCTTTGGGACAAATGTGACCAAACGCCGCTTTCAGTTCTTGGCATAAGTTGGGTATAAAAATTCGTAATTTCAAACTACGAATACGTGCAGAGAGCCAGAATTTGGCTCCAAAATATGGCTCAGGCCTTGAAATTTAGATGTTTGGGATATTCTGAAAACTGCAGGGAAGTTTGCTCAAAATGTGACTCACAGCTGCTTTCAGTACTTGGTATATGTTGGGTATAAAAAGTCGTAATATCAAAATATGAATACGTGCAGAGAGCCAGAATTTGGCTACAAAATATGGCTCAGGCCTCGAAATTGGGATGTTTGGGATATTTTGAAAACTGCAGGGGAGTTTGCGCACAATGTGACTCACTGCCACTTTCAGTACTTGGCATATGTTGGGTATAAAAAGTCGTAATATCAAAATATGAATACGTGCAGAGAGCCAGACGTTGGCTCGAAAATATGACTCAGGCGTAGATATTGGGATGTTTGGGATATTTAGAAAACTGCAAGGAGGTTTGGGACAAATGTTACCAAACGCCGCTTTCAGTACTTGGCATATGTTGGGCATAAAAAAGTCGCAATTTCAAACTGCGAATACGTGCAGAGAGCCAGAATTTGGCTCCAAAACATGACAAAGGCCTCGAAATTGGGATATTTGGGATATTTTGAAAACTGCAGGGGAGTTTGTGCAAAATGTGACTCACAGCTGCTTTCAGTACTTGGTATATGTTGGGTATAAAACTCGTAATTTCAAACTGCGAATACGTGCAGAGAGCCAGAATTTGGCTCTAAAATATGGTTCAGGCCTCGAAATTGGGATATTTGGAATATTTCGAAAACTGCAGTGGAGTTTGTGCAAAATGTGACTCACTGCCGCTCTCAGGACTTGGCATATGTTGGGTATAAAAAGTCGTAATTTCAAACTGCGAATACGTGCAGAGAGCCAGAATTTGGCTCCAAAATATGGCTCAGGCCTCGAAATTGAGATGTTTGGGATATTTTGAAAACTGCAGGGGGGATTGGGACAGATGTGACCAAACGCCGCTTTTACTACTTGGCATATGTTGGGTATAAAAAGTCGTAATTTCAAACTGCGAATACGTGCAGAGAGCCAGAATTTGGCTACAAAATATGGCTCAGGCCTCGAAATTGGGATGTTTTGGATATTTTGAAAACTGCAGGGGGGATTAAGACAAATGTGACCAAACGTATTGGCATATGATGGGTATAAAAAAGTCGTAATTTCAAACTGCGAATACGTGCAGAGAGCCAGAATTTGGCTCCAAATTATGGCTCAGGCCTCGAAATTGGGATATTTGGGATATTTTTATAACTGCAGGGGAGTTTGTGCAAAATGTGACTCACTGCTGCTTTCAGTACTTGGCATATGTTGGGTATAAAAATTCGTAATTTCAAACTGCGAATACGTGCAGAGAGCCAGAATTTTGCTCCAAAATATGGCTAAGGTGTCGAAATTGGGATATTTGGGTTATTTCGAAAACTGCAAGGGAGTTTGTGCAAAATGTGACTCACTGCCGCTTTCAGGACTTGGCATATTTTGGGTACAAAAAGTCGTAATTTCAAACTGTGAATACGTGCAGAGAGCCAGAATTTGGCTCCAAAATATTGCTCCGGCCTCGAAATTGAGATAATTGGGATATTTTGAAAACTGCAGTGGGGGTTTGGGACAAATGTGACCAAACGCCGCTCTCAGTACATGGCATATGTTGGGCATAAAAAAGTCGTAATTTGAAACTGCGAATACGTGCAGAGAGCCAGAACTTGATCCAAAATATGGCTCAAGCCTCGAAATTGGGATATTTGGGATATTTCGAACACTGCAGGGGAGTTTGTGCAATATGTGACTCACTGCCGCTTTAAGGACTTGGCATATGTTGGGTATAAAAAACTCGTAATTTCATACTGCGAATACGTGCATAGAGCCAGAATTTGGCTCCAAAATATGGCTCAGGCCTCGAAATTGGGATGTGTGGGATATTTTGAAAACTGCAGGAGGGTTTTGGACAAATGTAACCAAACGCAGTTTTCAGTAATTTGCATATGTTGGGTATAAAAAGTCGTAATTTCAAACAGCTAATACGTGCAGAGAGCCAGAATTTGGCTCCAAAATATGGCTCAGGCCTCGAAATTGGAATATTTGGGATATATTGAAAACTGCAGGGAGGTTTGGGACCAATGTGACCAAATGCCGCTTTCAGTACTTGGCATATGTTGGGCATAAAAAAGTCGCAATTTCAAACTGCGAATACGTGCAGAGAGCCAGAATTTGGCTCCAAAACATGACAAAGGCCTCAAAATTGGGATATTTAAGATATTTTGAAAACTGCAGGGGAGTTTGTGCAAAATGTGACTCACAGCTGCTTTCAGCACTTGGTATATGTTGGGTATAAAACTCGTAATTTCAAACTGCGAATACGTGCAGAGAGCCAGAATTTGGCTCCAAAATATGGCTCAGGCCTCGAAATTGGGATATTTGGAATATTTCGAAAACTGCAGGGGAGTTTGTGCAAAATGTGACTCACTGCCGCTTTCAGGAATTGGCATATGTTGGGTATAAAAAGTCATAATTTCTAACTGAGAATACGTGCAGAGAGCCAGAATTTGGCTCCAAAATATGGCTCGGGCCTCGAAATTGAGATGTTTGGGATATTTTGAAAACTGCAGGGGGGATTGGGACAGATGTGACCAAACGCAGCTTTTACTACTTGGCATATGTTGGGTATAAAAAAGTCGTAAATTCAAACTGCGAATACGGTCAGAGAGCCAGAATTTGGCTCCAAAATATGGCTCAGGCCTCGAAATTGGGATATTTGGGATATTTTGAAAACTGCAGGGGAGATTGTGCAAAATGTGACTCACTGCTGCTTTCAGTACTTGGAAGATGTTGGGTATAAAAGTCGTAATTTCAAACTGCGAATACGTGCAGAGAGCCAGAATTTGGCTACAAAATATGGGTCAGGCCTCGAAATTGGGATGTTTGGGATATTTTAAAAAATGCAGGGGAGTTGGCGCAAATTGTGACTCACTGCCACTTTCAGTACTTGGCATATGTTGGGTATAAAAAATCGTAATATCAAAATATGAATACGTGCAGAGAGCCAGACGTTGGCTCCAAATTATGACTCAGGCCTCGATATTGGGATGTTTGGGATATTTTGAAAATTGCAGGGAGGAATGGGACAAATGTGACCAAACGCCGCTTTCAGTACTTGGCATATGTTGGGTATAAAAAAGTCGCAATTTCATACTGCGAAAACGTGCAAAGAGCCAGAATTTGGCTCCAAAACATGGCTAAGACCTCGAAAATGGGATATTTGGGATATTTTAAAAACTGCAGGTGAGTTTGTGCAAAATGTGACTCACTGCTTCTTTCAGTACTAGGCATATATTGGGTATAAAAAGTCGTAATTTCAAACTGCGAATACGTGCAGAGAGCCAGAATTTGGCTCCAAAATATGGCTCAGGCCTCGAAATTGGGATATTTGGGATATTTCGAAAACTGGAGGGGAGTTTGTTCAAAATGTGACTCACTGTCACTTTCAGTACTTGGCATATGTTGGGTATATAAAACCGTAATTTCAAACTGCGAATACGTGCAGAGAGCCAGAATTTGGCTCCAAAATATGGCTTGGGCCTCGAAATTAGCATGTTTGGGATATTTGGAAAACTACAGGGAGCTTTGGGACAAATGTGACCAAACGCTGCTTTCAGTACTTGGCATAAGTTGGGTATAAAAATTCGTAATTTCAAACTGCGAATACGTGCAGAGAGCCAGAATTTGGCTCCAAAATTTGGCTCAGGCCTTGAAATTTAGATGTTTGGGATATTCTAAAAACTGCAGGGGAGTTTGCGCAAAATGTGACTCACAGCTGCTTTCAGTACTTGGTATATGTTGGGTATAAAAAGTCGTAATATCAGAATATGAATATGTGCAGAGAGCCAGAATTTGGCTACAAAATATGGCTCAGGCCTCGAAATTGGGATGTTTGGGATATTTTGAAAACTGCAGGGGAGTTTGCGCACAATGTGACTCACTGCCACTTTCAGTACTTGGCATATGTTGGGTATAAAAAGTCGTAATATCAAAATATTAATACGTGCAGAGAGCCAGACGTTGTCTCGAAAATAGGACTCAGGCCTAGATATTGGGATGTTTGGGATATTTAGAAAACTGCAAGGAGGTTTGGGACAAATGTTACCAAACGCCGCTTTCAGTTCTTGGCATATGTTGGGCATAAAAAAGTCGCAATTTCAAACTGCGAATATGTGCAGAGAGCCAGAATTTGGCTCCAAAACATGACAAAGGCCTCGAAATTGGGATATTTGGGATATTTTGAAAACTGCAGGGGAGTTTGTGCAAAATGTGACTCACAGCTGCTTTCAGTACTTGGTATATGTTGGGTATAAAACTCGTAATTTCAAACTGCGAATACGTGCAGAGAGCCAGAATTTGGCTCTAAAATATGGTTCAGGCCTCGAAATTGGGATATTTGGAATATTTCGAAAACTGCAGGGGAGTTTGTGCAAAATGTGACTCACTGCCGCTTTCAGGACTTGGCATATGTTGGGTATAAAAAATCGTAATTTCAATCTGCGAATACGTGCAGGGAGCCAGAATTTGGCTCCAAAATATGGCTCAGGCCTCGTAATTGAGATGTTTGGGATATTTTGAAAACTGCAGGGGGGATTGGGACAGATGTGACCAAACGCCGCTTTTACTACTTGGCATATGTTGGGTATAAAAAGTCGTAATTTCAAACTGCGAATACGTGCAGAGAGCCAGAATTTGGCTACAAAATATGGCTCAGGCCTCGAAATTGGGATATTTGGGATATTTCGAAAACTGCAGGGGAGTTTGTGCAAAATGTGACTCACTGCCACTTTCAGGACTTGGCATATGTTGGGTATAAAAAGTCATAAATTCAATCTGCGAATACGTGCATAGAGCCAGAATTTGGCTACAAAATATGGCTCAGGCCTCGAAATTAGGATGCTTGGGATATTTTGAAAACTGCAGGGTGGATTGAGACAAATGTGACCAAACGCATTGGCATATGATGGGTATAAAAAAATCGTAATTTCAAACTGCGAATACGTGCAGAGAGCCAGAATTTGGCTCAAAATATGGCTCAGGCCTCGAAATTGGGATATTTGGGATATTTTGAAAACTGCAGGGGAGTTTGTGCAAAATGTGACTCTCTGCTGCTTTCAGTACTTGGCATATGTTGGGTATAAAAAGTCGTAATTTCTAACTGCGAATACGTGCAGAGAGCCAGAATTTGGCTACAAAATATGGCTCAGGCCTCGAAATTGGGATATTTGGAATTTTTCGAAAACTGCAGGGGAGTTTCTGCAAAATGTGACTCACTGCCGCTTTCAGGACTTGGCATATGTTGGGTATAAAAAGTCGTAATTTATAACTGCGAATACGTGCAGAGAGCCAGAATTTGGCTACAAAATATGGCTCAGGCCTCGAAATTGGGATATTTAGGATATTTTGAAAACTGCAGGGGAGTTTGTGCCAAATGTGACTCACTGCTGCTTTCAGTACTTGCAAGATGTTGGGTATAAAAGTCGTAATTTCAAACTGCGAATACGTGCAGAGAGCCAGAATTTGGCTACAAAATATGGCTCAGGCCTCGAAATTGGGATGTTTGGGATATTTTGAAAACTGCAGGGGTGTTTGCGCAAATTGTGACTCACTGCCACTTTCAGTACTTGGCATATGTTGGGTATAAAAAGTCGTAATATCAAAATATGAATACGTGCAGAGAGCCAGACGTTGGCTCCAAATTATGACTCAGGCCTCGATATTGGGATGTTTGGGATATTTAGAAAATTGCAGGGAGGATTGGGACAAATGTGACCAAACGCCGCTTTCAGTACTTGGCATATGTTGGGTATAAAAAAGTCGCAATTTCAAACTGCGAATAAGAGCAAAGAGCTAGAATTTGGCTCCAAAACATGGCTAAGGCCTCCAAATTGGGATATTTGGGATATTTTAAAAACTGCAGGTGAGTTTGTGCAAAATGTGACTCTCTGCTGCTTTCAGTATTAGGCATATATTGGGTATAAAATCGTAATTTCAAACTGCGAATACGTGCAGAGAGCCAGAATTTGGCTCCAAAATATGGCTCAGGCCTCGAAATTGGGATATTTTTGATATTTCGAAAACTGTAGGGGAGTTTGTGCGAAATGTGACTCACTGCCACTTTCAGGACTTGGCATATGTTGGGTATAAAAAGTCGTAATTTCTAACTGCGAATACGTGCAGAGAGCCAGAATTTGGCTCCAAAATATGGCTCAGGCCTCGAAATTGGGATGTTCGGGATATTTCGAAAACTGCAGGGGAGTTTGTGCAAAATGTGACTCACTGTCACTTTCAGGACTTGGCATATGTTGGGTATAAAAAGTCATAAATTCAATCAGCGAATACGTGCATAGAGCCAGAATTTGGCTCCAAAATATGGCTCAGGCCTCGAAATTGGGATGTTCGGGATATTTTGAAAAATGCTGGGAGCTTTGGGACAAATGTGACCAAACGCCGCTTTTACTACTTGGCATATGTTGGGTATAAAAAGTCGTAATTTCAAACTGCGAATACGTGCAGAGAGCCAGAATTTGGCTACAAAATATGGCTCAGGCCTCGAAATTGGGATGTTTGGGATATTTTGAAAACTGCAGGTAGCTTTGGGACAAATGTGACCAAACGCCGCTTTCAGTACTTGGCATAAGTTGGGTATAAAAAGTCGTAATTTCAAACTGCGAATACATGCAGAGAGCCAGAATTTGGCTACAAAATATGGCTCAGGCCTTGAAATTGAGATGTTTGGGATATTTTGAAAACTGCAGGGGGGATTGGGACAGATGTGACCAAACGCCGCTTTTAGTACTTGGCATATTTTGGGAATAAAAATTCGTAATTTCAAACTGCGAATACGTGCAGAGAGCCAGAATTTGGCTACAAAATATGGTTTAAGCCTCGAAATTGGGATATTTGGAATATTTCGAAAACTGCAGGGGAGTTTGTGCAAAATGTGACTCACTGCCGCTTTCAGGACTTGGCATATGTTGGGTATAAAAAGTCGTAATTTCTAACTGCGAATACGTGCAGAGAGCCAGAATTTGGCTACAAAATATGGCTCAGGCCTCGAAATTGGGATATTTAGGATATTTTGAAAACTGCAGGGGAGTTTGTGCCAAATGTGACTCACTGCTGCTTTCAGTACTTGGAAGATGTTGGGTATAAAAGTTGTAATTTCAAACTGCGAATACGTGCAGAGAGCCAGAATTTGGCTACAAAATATGGCTCAGGCCTCGAAATTGGGATATTTAGCATATTTTGAAAACTGCAGGGGAGTTTGTGCCAAATGTGACTCACTGCTGCTTTCAGTACTTGGCATATGTTGGGTATAAAAATTCGCAATTTCAAACTGCGAATACGTGCAAAGAGCAAGAATTTGGCTCCAAAACATGGCTAAGGCCTCGAAATTGGGATATTTGGGATATTTTAAAAACTGCAGGGGAGTTTGTGCAAAATGTGACTCACTGCTGTTTTCAGTACTAGGCATATATTGGGTATAAAAAGTCGTAATTTCAAACTGCGAATATGTGCAGAGAGACAGAATTTGGCTCCAAAATATTGCTCAGGCCTCGAAATTGGGATATTTGGGATATTTCGAAAACTGCAGGGGAGTTTGTGCAAAATGTGACTCACTGTCACTTTCAGGACTTGGCATATGTTGGGTATAAAAAGTCATAAATTCAATCAGCGAATACGTGCATAGAGCCAGAATTTGGCTCCAAAATATGGCTCAGGCTCGAAATTGGGATGTTCGGGATATTTTGAAAACTGCAGGGAGGTTTGGGACAAATATGACCAAACGTCGCTTTCAGTACTTGGCATATGTTGGGTATATAAAACCGTAATTTCAAACTGCGAATACGTGCAGAGAGCCAGAATTTGGCTCCAAAATATAGCTCAGGCCTCGAAATTAGCATGTTTGGGATATTTTGAAAACTGCAGGGAGCTTTGGGACAAATGTGACCAAACGCCGCTTTCAGTACTTGGCATAAGTTGGGTATAAAAAGTCGTAATTTCAAACTGCGAATACATGCAGAGAGCCAGAATTTGACTACAAAATATGGCTCAGGCCTTGAAATTGAGATGTTTGGGATATTTGGAAACTGAAGGGGGGATTGGGATAGATGTGACCAAACGCCGCTTTTAGTACTTGGCATATTTTGGGAATAAAAATTCGTAATTTCAAACTGCGAATACGTGCAGAGAGCCAGAATTTGGCTACAAAATATGGTTTAGGCCTCGAAATTGGGATGTTTGGGATATTTTGAAAACTGCAGGGGAGTTTGCGCAACATGTGACTCAATGCCACTTTCATTACTTGGCATATGTTGGGTATAAAAAGTCGTAATATCATAATATGAATACGTGCAGAGAGCCAGAATTTGGCTACAAAATATGGCTCAGGCCTCGAAATTGGGATATTTGGGATATTTGGAAAACTGCAGGGGAGTTTGTGCCAAATGTGACTCACTGCTGTTTCAGTACTTGGAAGATGTTGGGTATAAAAGTCGTAATTTCAAACTGCGAATACGTGCAGAGAGCAAGAATTTGGCCACAAAATATGGCTCAGGCCTCGAAATTGGGATATTTGGGATATTTCGAAAACTGCAGGGGAGTTTGTGCCAAATGTGACTAACTGCCGCTTTCAGTACTTTGCATATGTTGGGTATAAAAAGTCGTAATATCAAAATATGAATGCGTGCAGAGAGGCAGACGTTGGCTCCAAAATATGACTCAGGCCTCGATATTGGGATGTTTGGGATATTTAGAAAACTGCAGGGAAGTTTAGGACAAATGTGACCAAACGCCGCTTTCAGTACTTGGCATATGTTAAGTATATAAAGTCGTAATTTCAAACTGCGAATACGTGCAGAGACCCAGAATTTGGATCCAAATTATGCCTCAGGCCTCGAAATTTGGATATTTGGGATATTTTGAAAACTGCAGGGGAGTTTGTGCCAAATGTGACTCACTGCCGCTTTCAGGACTTGGCATATGTTGGGTATATAAAGTCGTAATATCAAACTGCGAATACGTGCAGAGAGCCAGAATTTGGCTCCAAAATATGGCTCAGGCCTCGAAATTGGGATATTTTGGATATTTCGAAAACTGCAGGGGAGTTTGTTCGAAATGGGACTCACTGCCGCTTTCAAGACTTGGCATATGTTTGGTATAAAATGTCGTAATTTCAAACAGCGAATACGTGCATAGAGCCAGAACTTGGCTCCAAAATATGGCTCAGGCCTCGAAATTGGGATGTTTGTGATATTTTGAAAACTGCAGGGAGGGTTTGGGACAAATGTGACCAAACGCCGCTTTCAGTACTTGGTATATGTTGGGTATAAAAGAGTCGTAATTTCAAACTGCGAATACGTGCAGAGAGCCAGAACTTGGCTCCAAAATATGGCTCAGGCCTCGAAATTGGGATGTTTGGGATATTTTGAAAACTGCAGGGGAGTTTGTGCAAAATGTGACTCACTGCCGCTTTCAGTACTTGGCATATGTTGGGTATAAAAATCGTAATATCAAACTGCGAATACGTGCAGAGAGCCAGAATTTGGCTCCAAAATATGGCTGAGGCCTCGATATTGTTATGTTTGGGATATTTTGAAAACTGCAGGGAGGTTTGGGACAAATGTAACCAAACGCCGCTTTCAGTACTTGGAATATGTTGGGTATAAAAAAGTCGTAATTTCAAACTGCGAATACGTGCAGAGAGCCAGAATTTGGCTCTAAAATACGGCTCATGCCTCGAAATTGGGATGTTTGGGATATTTTGAAAACTGCAGGGAGGTTTGGGACAAATGTGATCAAACGCCACTTTCAGGACTTGTCATATGTTGGGTATAAAATGTCGTAATTTCAAACCACGAATACGTGCATAGAGCCAGAATTTGGCTCCAAAATTTGGCTTAGGCCTCGAAATAGGGATGTTTGGGATATTTTTAAAACTACAGGGGGGGGGGGTGGTTTGGGACAAATGTGACCAAATGCCGCGTTCAGTACTTGGCATATGTTGGGTATAAAAAATCGTAATTTTAAACTGCGAATACGTGCAGAGAGCCAGCATTTGGCTCCAAAATATGGCTCAGTCCTCGAAATTGGGATATTTCGAAAACTGCAGGGGAGTTTGTGCGAAATGTGACTCACTGCCGCTTTCAAGACTTGGCATATGTTGGGTATAAAATGTCGTAATTTCAAACCACGAATACGTGCATAGAGCCAGAATTTGGCTCCAAAATATGGCTCAGGCCTCGAAATTGGGATGTTTGGGATATTTTGAAAACTGCAGGGAGATTGTGACAAATGTGACCAAACGCCGCTTTCAGTACCTGGCATATGTTGGGTATAAAATAGTGGTAATTTCAAACTGAGAATACGTGCAGAGAGGCAGAATTTGGCTCCAAAATATGGCTCAGGTGTCGAAATTGGGATATTTTGGATATTTCGAAAACTGCAAGGGAGTTTGTGCAAAACGTGACTCACTGCCTCTTTCAGGACTTGGCATATGTTTGAATAAAGTCGTAATTTTAAAGTGCGAATACGTGCAGAGAGCCAGGATTTGGCTCCAAAATATGGCTCAGGCGTCGAAATTGGGATGTTTGAGATATTTTGAAAACTGCAGTGAGGTTTTGGGACAAATATGACCAAACGTCGCTTTCAGTACTTGGCATATGTTGGGTATATAAAGTCGTAATTTCAAACTGAAAATACGTGCAGAGAGCCAGAATTTGGCTCCAAAATATGGCTCATGCCTCGAAATTTGGATGTTTGGGATATTTTGAAAAATGCAGGGAGGTTTGGGACAAATGTGTTCAAACGCCACTTTCAGTACTTGGAATATGTTGGGTATAAAAAGTCGTAATTTCAAACTGAAAGTACGTGCAGAGAGCCAGAATTTGGCTCCAACATATGGATCAGGCCTCAAAATAGGGATATTAGGGATATTTTGAAAACTGCAGGGGAGTTTGTGTGAAATGTGATTCACTGCCGCTTTCAGGACTTGGCATATGTTGCGTATAAAATGTCTTGATTTCAAACCGCGAATACGTGAATAGAGCCAGAATTTGGCTCCATAATATTGCTCAGGCCTCGAAATTGGGATGTTTGGGATATTTTGAAAACTGCAGGGGGGGTTTGGAAGAAATGTGACCAAACGCCACTTTCAGTACTTGGCATATATTGGGCATAAAAAAGTCGTAATTTCAAACTGCGAATACGTGCAGAGAGCCAGAATTTGGCTCCCAAATATTGCTCAATCCTCGAAATTGGGATATTTGGGATATTTTGAAAACTGCAGTGCAGTTTGTGCGAAATGTGACTCACTGCCGCTTTCAGGACACGGCATATGTTGGGTATAAAATCTCGTAATTTCAAACCGCGAATACGTGCATAGAGCCAGAATTTGGCTCCAAAATGTGGCTCAGGCCTCGATATTGTGTTGTTTGGGATATTTTGAAAACTGCAGGGAGGTTTGGGACAAATGTAACCAAACGCCGCATTCAGTACTTGGCATATGTTGGGTATAAAAAATTCGTAATTTCAAACTGCGAATACGTGCATAGAGCCAGAATTTGGCTCCAAAATATTGCTCAGTCCTCGAAATTGGGATGTTTGGGATATTTTGAAAACTGCAGGAGGGTTTGGGACAAATATGACCAAACGCCGCTTTCAAAACTTGGCATATGTTTGGTATAAAAAGTCGTAATTTCAAACTGCGAAAACGTGCAGAGAGCTTGAATTTGGGTCCAAAATTTGGCTCAGGCCACGAAAGTGGGATGTTTAGGATATTTTGAAAACTGCAGGGGAGTTTGTGCAAAATGTGACTCACTGCTGCTTTCATTACTTGGAAGATGTTGGGTATAAAAGTCGTAATTTCAAACTGCGAATACGTGCAGAGAGCCAGAATTTGGCTACAAAATATGGCTAAGGAGTCGAAATTGGGATATTTGGGTTATTTCGAAAACTGCAAGGGAGTTTGTGCAAAATGTGACTCACTGCCGCTTTCAGGACTTGGCATATTATGGGTACAAAAAGTCGTAATTTCAAACTGTGAATACGTGCAGAGAGCCAGAATTTGACTCCAAAATATGGCTCTGGCCTCGAAATTGGGATATTTGGGATATTTTGAAAACTGCAGGGGAGTTTGCGCAAAATGTGACTTACTGCCACTTTCAGTACTTGGCAAATGTTGGGTTTAAAAAGTCGTAATATCAAACTGTGAATTCGTGCAGAGAGCCAAACGTTGGCTCCAAAATATGGCTCAGGTCTCGATATTGAGATGTTTGGGATATTTTGAAAACTGCAGGGAGGTTTAGGACAAATGTGATCAAACGCCGCTTTCAGTACTTGGCATATGTTGGGTATAAAAAAGTCGTAAATTCAAACTGCGAATACGTGCAGAGAGACAGAATTTGGCTCCAAAATATGCCTCAGGCCTCGAAATTGGAATATTTGGGATATATTGAAAACTGCAGGGAGGTTTGTGCTAAATGTGACTCACTGCTGCTTTCAGCACTTGGCATATGTTGGGTATAAAAAGTCGTAATTTCAAACTTCGAATACGTGCAGAGAGTTAAAATTTGGCTCCAAAATATGGCTAAGGTGTCGAAATTGGGATATTTGGGTTATTTCGAAAACTGCAAGGGAGTTTGTGCAAAATGTGACTCACTGCCGCTTTTAGGACTTGGCATATTTTGGGTACAAAAAGTCGTAATTTCAAACTGTGAATACGTGCAGAGAGCCAGAATTTGGCTCCAAAATATGGCTCCGGCCTCCGAAATTGAGATAATTGGGATATTTTGAAAACTGCAGTGAGGGTTTGGGATAAATGTGACCAAACGCCTCTCTCAGTACATTGCATATGTTGAGCATAAAAAAGTCGTAATTTGAAACTGCGAATACGTGCAGAGAGCCAGAATTTGATCCAAAATATGGCTCAGGCCTCGAAATTGGGATATTTGGGAGATTTCGAACACTGCAGGGGAGTTTGTGCAAAATGTGACTCACTGCCGCTTTCAGGACTTGGCATATGTTGGGTATAAAAAACTCGTAATTTCAAACAGCTAATTCGTGCAGAGAGCCAGAATTTGGCTTCAAAATATGGCTCAGGCCTCGAAATTGGGATATTTGGGAGATTTCGAACACTGCAGGGGAGTTTGTGCAATATGTGACTCACTGCCGCTTTCAGGACTTGGCATATGTTGGGTATAAAAAACTCGTAATTTCATACTGCGAATACGTGCATAGAGCCAGAATTTCGTTCCAAAATATGGCTCAGGCCTCGAAATTGGGATGTGTGGGATATTTTGAAAACTGCAGGAGAGTTTTGGACAAATGTAACCAAACGCAGTTTTCAGTAATTGGCATATGTTGGGTATAAAAAGTCGCAATTTCAAACAGCTAATACGTGCAGAGAGCCAGAATTTGGCTCCAAAATATGCCTCAGGCCTCGAAATTGGAATATTTGGGATATATTGAAAACTGCAGGGAGGTTTGGGACCAATGTGACCAAATGCCGCTTTCAGTACTTGGCATATGTTGGGCATAAAAAAGTCGCAATTTCAAACTGCGAATACGTGCAGAGAGCCAGAATTTGGCTCCAAAACATGACAAAAGCCTCGAAATTGGGATATATAGGGTATTTTGAAAACTGCAGGGGAGTTTGTGCAAAATGTGACTCACAGCTGCTTTCAGTACTTGGTATATGTTGGGTATAAAAATCGTAATTTCAAACTGCGAATACGTGCAGAGAGCCAGAATTTGGCTCCAAAATATGGCTCAGGCCTCGAAATTGGGATATTTGGAATATTTCGAAAACTGCAGGGGAGTTTGTGCAAAATGTGACTCACTGCCGCTTTCAGGACTTGGCATATGTGGGGTATAAAAAGTCAAAATTTCAAACTGCGAATACGTGCAGAGAGCCAGAATTTGGCTCCAAAATATGGCTCGGGCCTCGAAATTGAGATGTTTGGAATATTTTGAAAACTGCAGGGGGGATTGGGACAGATGTGACCAAACGCAGCTTTTACTACTTGGCATATGTTGGGTATAAAAAAGTCGTAATTTCAAACTGCGAATACGTGCAGAGAGCCCGAATTTGGCTACAAAATATGGCTCAGGCCTCGAAATTGGGATGTTTGGGATATATTGAAAACTGCAGGGGGGATTGAGACAAATGTGACCAAACGCATTGGCATATGTTGGGTAAAAAAAAGTCGTAATTTCAAACTGCGAATACGTGCAGAGAGCCAGAATTTGGCTCCAAAATATGGCTCAGGCCTCGAAATTGGGATATTTGGGATATTTTGAAAACTGCAGGGGAGATTGTGCAAAATGTGACTCACTGCTGCTTTCAGTACTTGGAAGATGTTGGGTATAAAAGTCGTAATTTCAAACTGCGAAAACGTGCAGAGAGCCAGAATTTGGCTACAAAATATGGCTCAGGCCTCGAAATTTGGATGTTTGGGATATTTTAAAAAATACAGGGGAGTTTGCGCAAATTGTGACTCACTGCTACTTTCAGTACTTGGCATATGTTGGGTATAAAAAATCGTAATATCAAAATATGAATACGTGCAGAGAGCCAGACGTTGGCTCCAAATTATGACTCAGGCCTCGATATTGGGATGTTTGGGATATTTAGAAAATTGCAGGGAGGATTGGGACAAATGTGACCAAACGCCGCTTTCAGTACTTGGCATATGTTGGGTATAAAAAAAGTCGCAATTTCAAACTGCGAAAACGTGCAAAGAGCCAGAATTTGGCTCCAAAACATGGCTAAGGCCTCGAAATTGGGATATTTGGGATATTTTAAAAACTGCAGGTGAGTTTGTGCAAAATGTGACTCACTGCTTCTTTCAGTACTAGGCATATATTGGGTATAAAAATTCGTAATTTCAAACTGCGAATACGTGCAGAGAGCCAGAATTTGGCTCCAAAATATGGCTCAGGCCTCGAAATTGGGATATTTGGGATATTTCGAAAACTGGAGGGGAGTTTGTGCAAAATGTGACTCACTGTCACTTTCAGTACTTGGCATATGTTGGGTATATAAAACCGTAATTTCAAACTGCGAATACGTGCTGAGAGCCAGAATTTGGCTCCAAAATATGGCTTGGGCCTCGAAATTAGCATGTTTGGGATATTTGGAAAACTACAGGGAGCTTTGGGACAAATGTGACCAAACGCCGCTTTCAGTACTTGGCATAAGTTGGGTATAAAAATTCGTAATATCAAACTGCGAATACGTGCAGATAGCCAGAATTTGGCTCCAAAATATGGCTCAGGCCTTGAAATTTAGATGTTTGGGATATTCTAAAAACTGCAGGGGAGTTTGCGCAAAATGTGACTCACAGCTGCTTTCAGTACTTGGTATATGTTGGGTATAAAAAGTCGTAATATCAAAATATGAATACGTGCAGAGAGCCAGAATTTGGCTACAAAATATGGCTCAGGCCTCGAAATTGGGATGTTTGGGATATTTTGAAAACTGCAGGGGAGTTTGCACACAATGTGACTCACTGCCACTTTCAGTACTTGGCATATGTTGGGTATAAAAAGTCGTAATATCAAAATATTAATACGTGCAGAGAGCCAGACGTTGGCTCGAAAATATGACTCAGGCCTAGATATTGGGATGTTTGGGATATTTAGAAAACTGCAAGGAGGTTTGGGACAAATGTTACCAAACGCCGCTTTCAGTACTTGGCATATGTTGGGCATAAAAAAGTCGCAATTTCAAACTGCGAATACGTGCAGAGAGCCAGAATTTGGCTGCAAAACATGACAAAGGCCTCGAAATTGGGATATTTGGGATATTTTGAAAACTGCAGGGGAGTTTGTGCAAAATGTGACTCACAGCTGCTTTCAGTACCTGGTATATGTTGGGTATAAAACTCGTAATTTCAAACTGCGAATACGTGCAGAGAGCCAGAATTTGGCTCTAAAATATGGTTCAGGCCTCGAAATTGGGATATTTGGAATATTTCGAAAACTGCAGGGGAGTTTGTGCAAAATGTGACTCACTGCCGCTTTCAGGACTTGGCATATGTTGGGTATAAAAATTCCTAATTTCAAACTGCGAATACGTGCAGGGAGCCAGAATTTGGCTCCAAAATATGGCTCAGGCCTCGAAATTGAGATGTTTGGGATATTTTGAAAACTTCAGGGGGGATTGGGACAGATGTGACCAAACGCCGCTTTTACTACTTGGCATATGTTGGGTATAAAAAGTCGTAATTTCAAACTGCGAATACGTGCAGAGAGCCAGAATTTGGCTCCAAAATATGGCTCAGGCCTCGAAATTGGGATATTTGGGATATTTTTATAACTGCAGGGGAGTTTGTGCAAAATGTGACTCACTGCTGCTTTCAGTACTTGGCATTTGTTGGGTTAAAAAAGTCATAATTTCTAACTGCGAATACGTGCAGAGAGCCAGAATTTTGCTACAAAATATGGCTCAGGCCTCGAAATTGTGATATTGGGAATATTTCGAAAACTGCAGGGTAGTTTGTGCAAAATGTGACTCACTGCCGCTTTCAGTACTTGGAAGATGTTGGGTATAAAAGTCGTACTTTCAAACTGCGAATACGTGCAGAGAGCCAGAATTTGGCTACAAAATATGGCTCAGGCCTCGAAATTTTGATGTTTGGGATATTTTGAAAACTGCAGGGGAGTTTGCGCAAATTGTGACTCACTGCCACTTTCAGTACTTGGCATATGTTTGGCAAAAAAAGTCGTAATATCAAAATATGAATCAGTGCAGAGAGCCAGACGTTAGCTCCAAACTATGACTCAGGCCTCGATATTGGGATGTTTGGGATATTTTGAAAACTGCATGGGAGTTTGCGCAAAATGAGACACACTGCCACTCTCAGTACTTGCCATATGTTGGGTATAAAAAGTAGTAATATCAAAATATGAATACGTGCAGATAGCCAGACGTTGGCTCGAAAATATGACTCAGGCCTCGATATTGGGATGTTTGGGATATTTAGAAAACTGCAGGGAGGTTTGGGACAAATGTTACCAAACGCCGCTTTCAGTACTTGGCATATGTTGGGCATAAAAAAGTCGCAATTTCAAACTGCGAATACGTGCAGAGAGCCAGAATTTGGCTCCAAAACATGACAAAGGCCTCGAAATTGGGATATTTGGGATATTTTAAAAACTGCCGGGGAGTTTGTGCAAAATGTGACTCACAGCTGCTTTCAGTACTTGGTATATGTTGGGTATAAAACTCGTAATTTCAAACTGCGAATACGTGCAGAGAGCCAGAATTTGGCTCCAAAATATGGCTCAGGCCTCGAAATTGGGATATTTGGAATATTTCGAAAACTGCAGGGGAGTTTGGGCAAAATGTGACTCATTGTCGCTTTCAGGACTTGGCATATGTTGGGTAGAAAAAGTCGTAATTTCAAACCGCGAATACGTGCAGAGAGCCAGAATTTGGCTCCAAAATATGGCTCAGGCCTCGAAATTGAGATGTTTGGGATATTTTGAAAACTGCAGGGGGGATTGGGACAGATGTGACCAAACGCCGCTTTTACTACTTGGCATATGTTGGGTATAAAAAGTCGTAATTTCAAACTGCGAATACGTGCAGAGAGCCAGAATTTGGCTCCAAAATATGGCTCAGGCCTCGAAATTGGGCTATTCGGAATATTTCGAAAACTGCAGGGGAGTTTGTGCAAAATGTGACTCACTGCCGCTTTCAGGACTTGGCATATGTTGGGTATAAAAAGTCGTAATTTCAAACTGCGAATACGTGCAGAGAGCCAGAATTTGGCTCCAAAATATGGCTCAGGCCTCGAAATTGAGATGTTTGGGATATTTTGAAAAATGCAGGGGGGATTGAGAAAAATGTGACCAAACGCATTGGCATATGTTGGGTATAAAAAAGTCGTAATTTCAAACTGCGAATACGTGCAGAGAGCCAGAATTTGGCTCCAAAATATGGCTCAGGCCACGAAATTGGGATATTTGGGATATTTTGAAAACTGCAGGGGAGTTTGTGCAAAATGTGACTCACTGCCACTTTCAGGACTTGGCATATGTTGGGTATAAAAAGTCATAAATTCAATCTGCGAATACGTGCATAGAGCCAGAATTTGGCTCCAAAATATGGCTCAGGTCAGGAAATTGGGATGTTCGGGATATTTTGAAAACTGCAGGGAGGTTTGGGACAAATATGACCAAACGTCGCTTTCAGTACTAGGCATATGTTGGGTATATAAAACCGTAATTTCAAACTGCGAATACGTGCAGAGAGCCAGAATTTGGCTCCAAAATATGGCTCGGGCCTCGTAATTAGCATGTTTGGGATATTTGGAAAACTGCAGGGAGGTTTGGGACAAATGTGACCAAACGCCGCTTTCAGTACTTGGCATAAGTTGGGTATAAAAATTCGTAATTTCAAACTGCGAATACGTGCAGAGAGCCAGAATTTGGCTCCAAAATATGGCTCAGGCCTTGAAATTGAGATGTTTGGGATATTCTGAAAACTGCAGGGGGGATTGTGACAGATGAGACCAAACGACGCTTTTAGTACTTGGCATATGTTGGGTATAAAAAGTCGTAATTTCAAACTGCGAATACGTGCAGAGAGCCAGAATTTGGCTACAAAATATGGCTCAGGCCTCGAAATTGGGATTTTTGGGATATTTTGAAAACTGCAGAGGAGTTTGTGCAAAATGTGACTCACTGCCACTTTCAGTACTTGGCATATGTTGGGTATAAAAAGTCGTAATATCAAAATATGAATACGTGCATAGAGCCAGAATTTGGCTACAAAATATGACTCAGGCCTCGAAATTGGGATGTTTGGGATATTTTGAAAACTGCAGGAGAGTTTGCGCAAAATGTGACTCACTGCCACTTTCAGTACTTGGCATATGTTGGGTATAAAAAGTCGTAATATCCAAATATGAATACGTGGAGAGAGCCAGACGTTGGCTCGAAAATATGACTCAGGCCTCGATATTGGGATGTTTGGGATATTTAGAAAGCTGCAGGAAGGTTTGGGACAAATGTTACCAAACGCCGCTTTCAGTACTTGGCATATGTTGGGCATAAAAAAGTCGCAATTTCAAACTGCGAATACGTGCAGAGAGCCAGAATTTGGCTCCAAAATATGGCTCAGGCCTCGAAATTGGGATATTTGGAATATTTCGAAAACTGCAGGGGAGTTTGTGCAAAATGTGACTCATTGTCGCTTACAGGACTTGGCATATGTTGGGTAGAAAAAGTCGTAATTTCAAACCGCGAATACGTACAGAGAGCCAGAATTTGGCTCCAAAATATGGCTCAGGCCTCGAAATTGAGATGTTTGGGATATTTTGAAAACTGCAGGGGGGATTGGGACAGATGTGACCAAACGCCGCTTTTACTACTTGGCATATGTTGGGTATAAAAAGTCGTAATTTCAAACTGCGAATACGTGCAGAGAGCCAGAATTTGGCTCCAAAATATGGCTCAGGCCTCGAAATTGGGATATTTTTGATATTTCGAAAACTGCAGGGGAGTTTGTGCGAAATGTGACTCACTGCCACTTTCAGGACTTGGCATATGTTGGGTATAAAAATCATAAATTCAATCTGCGAATACGTGCATAGAGCCAGAATTTGGCTCCAAAATATGGCTCAGGCCTCGAAATTGGGATGTTCGGGATATTTTGAAAACTGCAGGGAGGTTTGGGACAAATATGACAAACGTCGCTTTCAGTACTTCGCATATGTTGGGTATATAAAACCGTAATTTCAAACTGCGAATACGTGCAAAGAGCCAGAATTTGGCTCCAAAATATGGCTCGGGCCTCGAAGTTAGCATGTTTGGGATATTTGGAAAACTGCAGGGAGCTTTGGGACAAATGTGACCAAACGCCGCTTTCAGTACTTGGCATAAGTTGGGTATAAAAATTCGTTATTTCAAACTGCGAATACGTGCAGAGAACCAGAATTTGGCTCCTAAATATGGCTAAGGCCTTGAAATTTAGATGTTTTGGATATTCTGAAAACTGCAGGGGGGATTGTGACAGATGAGACCAAACGCCGCTTTTAGTACTTAGCATATGTTGGGCATAAAAAATTCGCAATTTCAAACTGCGAATACGTGCAGAGAGCCAGAATTTGGGTACAAAATATGGCTCAGGCCTCGAAATTGGGATTTTTGATATATTTTGAAAACTGCAGGGGAGTTTGCGCAAAATGTGACTCACTGCCACTTTCAGTACTTGGCATATGTTGGGTATAAAAAGTCGTAATATCAAAATATGAATACGTGCAGAGAGCCAGAATTTGGCTACAAAATATGGCTCAGGCCTCGAAATTGGGATGTTTGGGATATTTTGAAAACTGCAGGGGAATTTGCGCAAAATGTGACTCACTGCCACTTTCAGTACTTGGCATATGTTGGGTATAAAAAGTCGTAATATCAAAATATGAATACGTGCAGAGAGCCAGACGTTGGCTCGAAAATATGACTCAGGCCTCGATATTGGGATGTTTGGGATATTTAGAAAACTGCAGGGAGGTTTGGGACAAATGTTACCAAACGCCGCTTTCAGTACTTGGCATAAGTTAGGCATAAAAAAGTCGCAATTTCAAACTGCGAATACGTGCAGAGAGCCAGAATTTGGCTCCAAAACATGACAAAGACCTCGAAATTGGGATATTTCGGATATATCGAAAACTGCAGGGGAGTTTGTGCAAAATGTGACTCACTGCCACTTTCAGGACTTGGCATATGTTGGGTATAAAAAGTCATAAATTCAATCTGCGAATACGTGCATAGAGCCAGAATTTGGCTCCAAAATATGGCTCAGGTCAGGAAATTGGGATGTTCGGGATATTTTGAAAACTGCAGGGAGGTTTGGGACAAATAAGACCAAACGTCGCTTTCAGTACTTGGCATATGTTGGGTATATAAAACCGTAATTTCAAACTGCGAATACGTGCAGAGAGCCAGAATTTGGCTCCAAAATATGGCTCGGGCCTCGTAATTAGCATGTTTGGGATATTTGGAAAACTGCAGGGAGGTTTGGGACAAATGTGACCAAACGCCGCTTTCAGTACTTGGCATAAGTTGGGTATAAAAATTCGTAATTTCAAACTGCGAATACGTGCAGAGAGCCAGAATTTGGCTCCAAAATATGGCTCAGGCCTTGAAATTGAGATGTTTGGGATATTCTGAAAACTGCAGGGGGGATTGTGACAGATGAGACCAAACGACGCTTTTAGTACTTGGCATATGTTGGGTATAAAAATTCGTAATTTCAATCTGCGAATACGTGCAGAGAGCCAGAATTTGGCTACAAAATATGGCTCAGGCCTCGAAATTGGGATTTTTGGGATATTTTGAAAACTGCAGGGGAGTTTGTGCAAAATGTGACTCACTGCCACTTTCAGTACTTGGCATATGTTGGGTATAAAAAGTCGTAATATCAAAATATGAATACGTGCATAGAGCCAGAATTTGGCTACAAAATATGACTCAGGCCTCGAAATTGGGATGTTTGGGATATTTTGAAAACTGCAGGGGAGTTTGCGCAAAATGTGACTCACTGCCACTTTCAGTACTTGGCATATGTTGGGTATAAAAAGTCGTAATATCAAAATATGAATACGTGCAGAGAGCCAGACGTTGGCTCGAAAATATGACTCAGGCCTCGATATTGGGATGTTTGGGATATTTAGAAAACTGCAGGAAGGTTTGGGACAAATGTTACCAAACGCCGCTTTCAGTACTTGGCATAAGTTAGGCATAAAAAAGTCGCAATTTCAAACTGCGAATACGTGCAGAGAGCCAGAATTTGGCTCCAAAACATGACAAAGGCCTCGAAATTGGGATATTTCGGATATATCGAAAACTGCAGGGGAGTTTGTGCAAAATGTGACTCACTGCCACTTTCAGGACTTGGCATATGTTGGGTATAAAAAGTCATAAATTCAATCTGCGAATACGTGCATAGAGCCAGAATTTGGCTCCAAAATATGGCTCAGGTCAGGAAATTGGGATGTTCGGGATATTTTGAAAACTGCAGGGAGGTTTGGGACAAATAAGACCAAACGTCGCTTTCAGTACTTGGCATATGTTGGGTATATAAAACCGTAATTTCAAACTGCGAATACGTGCAGAGAGCCAGAATTTGGCTCCAAAATATGGCTCGGGCCTCGTAATTAGCATGTTTGGGATATTTGGAAAACTGCAGGGAGGTTTGGGACAAATGTGACCAAACGCCGCTTTCAGTACTTGGCATAAGTTGGGTATAAAAATTCGTAATTTCAAACTGCGAATACGTGCAGAGAGCCAGAATTTGGCTCCAAAATATGGCTCAGGCCTTGAAATTGAGATGTTTGGGATATTCTGAAAACTGCAGGGGGGATTGTGACAGATGAGACCAAACGACGCTTTTAGTACTTGGCATATGTTGGGTATAAAAATTCGTAATTTCAATCTGCGAATACGTGCAGAGAGCCAGAATTTGGCTACAAAATATGGCTCAGGCCTCGAAATTGGGATTTTTGGGATATTTTGAAAACTGCAGGGGAGTTTGTGCAAAATGTGACTCACTGCCACTTTCAGTACTTGGCATATGTTGGGTATAAAAAGTCGTAATATCAAAATATGAATACGTGCATAGAGCCAGAATTTGGCTACAAAATATGACTCAGGCCTCGAAATTGGGATGTTTGGGATATTTTGAAAACTGCAGGGGAGTTTGCGCAAAATGTGACTCACTGCCACTTTCAGTACTTGGCATATGTTGGGTATAAAAAGTCGTAATATCAAAATATGAATACGTGCAGAGAGCCAGACGTTGGCTCGAAAATATGACTCAGGCCTCGATATTGGGATGTTTGGGATATTTAGAAAACTGCAGGAAGGTTTGGGACAAATGTTACCAAACGCCGCTTTCAGTACTTGGCATATGTTGGGCATAAAAAAGTCGCAATTTCAAACTGCGAATACGTGCAGAGAGCCAGAATTTGGCTCCAAAATATGGCTCAGGCCTCGAAATTGGGATATTTGGAATATTTCGAAAACTGCAGGGGAGTTTGTGCAAAATGTGACTCACTGTCGCTTTCAGGACTTGGCATATGTTGGGTAGAAAAAGTCGTAATTTCAAACTGCGAATACGTGCAGAGAGCCAGAATTTGGCTCCAAAATATGGCTCAGGCCTCGAAATTGAGATGTTTGGGATATTTTGAAAACTGCAGGGAGGATTGGGACAGATGTGACCAAACGCCGCTTTTACTACTTGGCATATGTTGGGTATAAAAAGTCGTAATTTCAAACTGCGAATACGTGCAGAGAACCAGAATTTGGCTCCAAAATATGGCTCAGGCCTCGAAATTGGGATATTTGGGATATTTCGAAAACTGCAGGGGAGTTTGTGCAAAATGTGACTCACTGCCACTTTCAGGACTTGGCATATGTTGGG
Organism: Procambarus clarkii; assembly: GCF_040958095.1. NCBI lineage: Eukaryota > Metazoa > Arthropoda > Malacostraca > Decapoda > Cambaridae > Procambarus > Procambarus clarkii. The sequence goes on from NC_091172.1 coordinate 1,876,319, forward strand.
TATAAAAAGCCATAAATTCAATCTGCGAATACGTGCATAGAGCCAGAATTTGGCTACAAAATATGGCTCAGGCCTCGAAATTAGGATGCTTGGGATATTTTGAAAACTGCAGGGGGGATTGAGACAAATGTGACCAACGCATTGGCATATGATGGGTATAAAAAAATCGTAATTTCAAACTGCGAATACGTGCAGAGAGCCAGAATTTGGCTCAAAATATGGCTCAGGCCTCGAAATTGGGATATTTGGGATATTTTGAAAACTGCAGGGGAGTTTGTGCAAAATGTGACTCTCTGCTGCTCTCAGTACTTGGCATATGTTGGGTATAAAAAGTCGTAATTTCTAACTGCGAATACGTGCAGAGAGCCAGAATTTGGCTACAAAATATGGCTCAGGCCTCGAAATTGGGATATTTGGAATTTTTCGAAAACTGCAGGGGACTTTGTGCAAAATGTGACTCACTGCCGCTTTCAGTACTTGGCATATGTTTGGCATAAAAAGTCGTAATATCAAAATATGAATACGTGCAGAGAGCCAGACGTTAGCTCCAAACTATGACTCAGGCCTCGATATTGGGATGTTTGGGATATTTTGAAAACTGCATGGGAGTTTCCGCAAAATGTGACACATTGCCACTCTCAGTGCTTGGCATATGTTGGGTATAAAAAGTAGTAATATCAAAATATGAATACGTGCAGAGAGCCAGACGTTGGCTCGAAAATATGACTCAGGCCTCGATATTGGGATGTTTGGGATATTTAGAAAACTGCAGGGAGGTTTGGGACAAATGTTACCAAACGCCGCTTTTACTACTTGGCATATGTTGGGTATAAAAAGTCGTAATTTCAAACTGCGAATACGTGCAGAGAGCCAGAATTTGGCTCCAAAATATGGCTCAGGCCTCGAAATTGGGATATTTGGGATATTTTTATAACTGCAGGGGAGTTTGTGCAAAATGTGACTCACTGCTGCTTTCAGTACTTGGCATTTGTTGGGTTAAAAAAGTCATAATTTCTAACTGCGAATACGTGCAGAGAGCCAGAATTTGGCTACAAAATATGGCTCAGGCCTCGAAATTGTGATATTGGGAATATTTCGAAAACTGCAGGGGAGTTTGTGCAAAATGTGACTCACTGCCGCTTTCAGTACTTGGAAGATGTTGGGTATAAAAGTCGTACTTTCAAACTGCGAATACGTGCAGAGAGCCAGAATTTGGCTACAAAATATGGCTCAGGCCTCGAAATTTTGATGTTTGGGATACTTTGAAAACTGCAGGGGAGTTTGCGCAAATTGTGACTCACTGCCACTTTCAGTACTTGGCATATGTTTGGCATAAAAAGTCGTAATATCAAAATATGAATACGTGCAGAGAGCCAGACGTTAGCTCCAAACTATGACTCAGGCCTCGATATTGGGATGTTTGGGATATTTTGAAAACTGCATGGGAGTTTGCGCAAAATGTGACTCACTGCCGCTTTCAGTACTTGGAAGATGTTGGGTATAAAAAGTCGTAATTTCAAACTGCGAATATGTGCAGAGAGACAGAATTTGGCTCCAAAATATTGCTCAGGCCTCGAAATTGGGATATATGGGATATTTCGAAAACTGCAGGGGAGTTTGTGCAAAATGTGACTCTCTGCTGCTCTCAGTACTTGGCATATGTTGGGTATAAAAAGTCGTAATTTCTAACTGCGAATACGTGCAGAGAGCCAGAATTTGGCTACAAAATATGGCTCAGGCCTCGAAATTGGGATATTTGGAATTTTTCGAAAACTGCAGGGGACTTTGTGCAAAATGTGACTCACTGCCGCTTTCAGTACTTGGCATATGTTGGGTATAAAAAGTCGTAATATCAAAATATTAATACGTGCAGAGAGCCAGAATTTGGCTACAAAATATGGCTCAGGCCTCGAAATTGGGATGTTTGGGATATTTTGAAAACTGCAGGGGAATTTGCGCAAAATGTGACTCACTGCCACTTTCAGTACTTGGCATATGTTGGGTATAAAAAGTCGTAATATCAAAATATGAATACGTGCAGAGAGCCAGACGTTGGCTCGAAAATATGACTCAGGCCTCGATATTGGGATGTTTGGGATATTTAGAAAACTGCAGGGAGGTTTGGGACAAATGTTACCAAACGCCGCTTTCAGTACTTGGCATAAGTTAGGCATAAAAAAGTCGCAATTTCAAACTGCGAATACGTGCAGAGAGCCAGAATTTGGCTCCAAAACATGACAAAGGCCTCGAAATTGGGATATTTGGGATATTTTGAAAACTGCAGGGGAGTTTGTGCAAAATGTGACTCACAGCTGCTTTCAGTACTTGGTATATGTTGGGTATAAAACTCGTAATTTCAAACTGCGAATACGTGCAGAGAGTTAGAATTTGGCTCTAAAATATGGCTCAGGCCTCGAAATTGGGATATTTGGAATATTTCGAAAACTGCAGGGGAGTTTGTGCAAAATGTGACTCACTGCCGCTTTCAGGACTTGGCATATGTTGGGTATAAAAAGTCATAATTTCAAACTGTGAATACGTGCAGAGAGCCAGAATTTGGCTACAAAATATGGCTCAGGCCTCGAAATTGGGATGTTTGGGATATTTTGAAAACTGCAGGGGGGATTGAGACAAATGTGACCAAACGCATTGGCATATGATGGGTATAATAAAGTCGTAATTTCAAACTGCGAATACGTGCAGAGAGCCAGAATTTGGCTCAAAATATGGCTCTGGCCTCGAAATTGGGATATTTGGGATATTTTGAAAACTGCAGGGGAGTTTGTGCAAAATGTGACTCACTGCTGCTTTCAGTACTTGGTATATGTTGGGTATAAAACTCGTAATTTCAAACTGCGAATACGTGCAGAGAGCCAGAATTTGGCTGCAAAACATGACAAAGGCCTCGAAATTGGGATATTTGGGATATTTTGAAAACTGCAGGGGAGTTTGTGCAAAATGTGACTCACAGCTGCTTTCAGTACTTGGTATATGTTGGGTATAAAACTCGTAATTTCAAACTGCGAATACGTGCAGAGAGCCAGAATTTGGCTCTAAAATATGGTTCAGGCCTCGAAATTGGGATATTTGGGATATTTCGAAAACTGCAGGGGAGTTTGTGCAAAATGTGACTCACTGCCGCTTTCAGGACTTGGCATATGTTGGGTATAAAAATTCGTAATTTCAAACTGCGAATACGTGCAGGGAGCCAGAATTTGGCTCCAAAATATGGCTCAGGCCTCGAAATTGAGATGTTTGGGATATTTTGAAAACTGCAGGGGAGTTTGCGCAAATTGTGACTCACTGCCACTTTCAGTACTTGGCATATGTTTGGCATAAAAAGTCGTAATATCAAAATATGAATACGTGCAGAGAGCCAGACGTTAGCTCCAAACTATGACTCAGGCCTCGATATTGGGATGTTTGGGATATTTTGAAAACTGCATGGGAGTTTCCGCAAAATGTGACACATTGCCACTCTCAGTGCTTGGCATATGTTGGGTATAAAAAGTAGTAATATCAAAATATGAATACGTGCAGAGAGCCAGACGTTGGCTCGAAAATATGACTCAGGCCTCGATATTGGGATGTTTGGGATATTTAGAAAACTGCAGGGAGGTTTGGGACAAATGTTACCAAACGCCGCTTTTACTACTTGGCATATGTTGGGTATAAAAAGTCGTAATTTCAAACTGCGAATACGTGCAGAGAGCCAGAATTTGGCTCCAAAATATGGCTCAGGCCTCGAAATTGGGATATTTGGGATATTTTTATAACTGCAGGGGAGTTTGTGCAAAATGTGACTCACTGCTGCTTTCAGTACTTGGCATTTGTTGGGTTAAAAAAGTCATAATTTCTAACTGCGAATACGTGCAGAGAGCCAGAATTTGGCTACAAAATATGGCTCAGGCCTCGAAATTGTGATATTGGGAATATTTCGAAAACTGCAGGGGAGTTTGTGCAAAATGTGACTCACTGCCGCTTTCAGTACTTGGAAGATGTTGGGTATAAAAGTCGTACTTTCAAACTGCGAATACGTGCAGAGAGCCAGAATTTGGCTACAAAATATGGCTCAGGCCTCGAAATTTTGATGTTTGGGATACTTTGAAAACTGCAGGGGAGTTTGCGCAAATTGTGACTCACTGCCACTTTCAGTACTTGGCATATGTTGGCATAAAAAGTCGTAATATCAAAATATGAATACGTGCAGAGAGCCAGACGTTAGCTCCAAACTATGACTCAGGCCTCGATATTGGGATGTTTGGGATATTTTGAAAACTGCATGGGAGTTTGCGCAAAATGTGACTCACTGCCGTTTTCAGTACTTGGAAGATGTTGGGTATAAAAAGTCGTAATTTCAAACTGCGAATATGTGCAGAGAGACAGAATTTGGCTCCAAAATATTGCTCAGGCCTCGAAATTGGGATATATGGGATATTTCGAAAACTGCAGGGGAGTTTGTGCAAAATGTGACTCACTGTCACTTTCAGGACTTGGCATATGTTGGGTATAAAAAGTTATAAATTCAATCAGCGAATACGTGCATAGAGCCAGAATTTGGCTCCAAAATATGGCTCAGGCCTCGAAATTGGGATGTTCGGGATATTTTGAAAACTGCAGGGAGGGTTGGGACAAATATGACCAAACGTCGCTTTCAGTACTTGGCATATGTTGGGTATATAAAACCGTAATTTCAAACTGCGAATACGTGCAGAGAGCCAGAATTTGGCTCCAAAATATAGCTCAGGCCTCGAAATTAGCATGTTTGGGATATTTTGAAAATTGCAGGGAGCTTTGGGACAAATGTGACCAAACGCCGCTTTCAGTACTTGGCATATTTTAGGAATAAAAATTCGTAATTTCAAACTGCGAATACGTGCAGAGAGCCAGAATTTGGCTACAAAATATGGCTCAGGCCTTGAAATTGAGATGTTTGGGATATTTTGAAAACTGCAGGGGGGATTGGGACAGATGTGACCAAACGCCGCTTTTAGTACTTGGCATATTTTAGGAATAAAAATTCGTAATTTCAAACTGCGAATACGTGCAGAGAGCCAGAATTTGGCTACAAAATATGGTTTAGGCCTCGAAATTGGGATGTTTGGGATATTTTGAAAACTGCAGGGGAGTTTGCGCAACATGTGACTCAATGCCACTTTCATTACTTGGCATATGTTGGGTATAAAAAGTCGTAATATCATAATATGAATACGTGCAGAGAGCCAGAATTTGGCTACAAAATATAACTCAGGCCTCGAAATTGGGATATTTGGGATATTTTGAAAACTGCAGGGGAGATTGTGCCAAATGTATCTCACTGCTGTTTCAGTACTTGGAAGATGTTGGGTATAAAAGTCGTAATTTCAAACTGCGAATACGTGCAGAGAGCAAGAATTTGGCTACAAAATATGGCTCAGGCCTCGAAATTGGGATATTTGGGATATTTCGAAAACTGCAGGGGAGTTTGTGCGAAATGTGACTAACTGCCGCTTTCAGTACTTGGCATATGTTGGGTATAAAATGTCGTAATATCAAAATATGAATGCGTGCAGAGAGCCAGACGTTGGCTCCAAAATATGACTCAGGCCTCGATATTGGGATGTTTGGGATATTTAGAAAACTGCAGGGAAGTTTAGGACAAATGTGACCAAACGCCGCTTTCAGTACTTGGCATATGTTGAGTATATAAAGTCGTAATTTCAAACTGCGAATACGTGCAGAGACCCAGAATTTGGATCCAAATTATGCCTCAGGCCTCGAAATTTGGATATTTGGGATATTTTGAAAACTGCAGATGAGTTAGTGCCAAATGTGACTCACTGCCGCTTTCAGGACTTGGCATATGTTGGGTATAAAAAGTCGTAATATCAAAATATGAATACGTGCAGAGAGCCAGATTTTTGGCTACAAAATATGGCTCAGGTCTCGAAATTGGGATGTTTGGGATATTTGGAAAACTGCAGGGGAATTTGCGCAAAATGTGACTCACTGCCACTTTCAGTACTTGGCATATGTTGGGTATAAAAAGTCGTAATATCAAAATATGAATACGTGCAGAGAGCCAGACGTTGGCTCGAAAATATGACTCAGGCCTCGATATTGGGATGTTTGGGATATTTAGAAAACTGCAGGGAGGTTTGGGACAAATGTTACCAAACGCCGCTTTCAGTACTTGGCATATGTTGGGCATAAAAAAGTCGCAATTTCAAACTGCGAATACGTGCAGAGAGCCAGAATTTGGCTCCAAAACATGACAAAGACCTCGAAAATGGGATATTTGAGATATTTTGAAAACTGCAGGGGAGATTGTGGAAAATGTGACTCACAGCTGCTTTCAGTACTTGGTATATGTTGGGTATAAAACTCGTAATTTCAAACTGCGAATACGTGCAGAGAGTTAGAATTTGGCTCTAAAATATGGCTCAGGCCTCGAAATTGGGATATTTGGAATATTTCGATAACTGCAGGGGAGTTTGTGCAAAATGTGACTCACTGCCGCTTTCAGGACTTGGCATATGTTGGGTATAAAAAGTCACAATTTCAAACTGCGAATACGTGCAGAGAGCCAGTATTTGGCTCCAAAATATGGATCAGGCCTCGAAATTGAGATGTTTGGGATATTTTGAAAAATGCAGGGGGGATTGGGACAGATGTGACCAAACGCCGCTTTTACTACTTGGCATATGTTGGGTATAAAAACTCGTAATTTCAAACTGCGAATACGTGCAGTGAGCCAGAATTTGGCTACAAAATATGGCTCAGGCCTCGAAATTGGGATGTTTGGGATATTTTGAAAACTGCAGGGGGGATTGAGACAAATGTGACCAAACGCATTGGCATATGATGGATATAATAAAGTCGTAATTTCAAACTGCGAATACGTGCAGAGAGCCAGAATTTGGCTCAAAATATGGTTCTGGCCTCGAAATTGGGATATTTGGGATATTTTGAAAACTGCAGGGGAGTTTGTTCAAAATGTGACTCACTGCTGCTTTCAGTACTTGGCATATGTTGGGTATAAAAAGTCGTAATTTCTAACTGCGAATACGTGCAGAGAGCCAGAATTTGGCTACAAAATATAGCTCAGGCCTCGAAATTGGGATATTTGGAATATTTCGAAAACTGCAGGGGAGTTTGTGCAAAATGTGACTCACTGCCGCTTTCAGGACTTGGCATATGTTGGGTATAAAAAGTCGTAATTTCTAACTGCGAATACGTGCAGAGAGCCAGAATTTGGCTACAAAATATGGCTCAGGCCTCGAAATTGGGATATTTGGGATATTTTAAAAACTGCAGGGGAGTTTGTGCAAAATGTGACTCACTGCTGCTTTCAGTACTAGGCATATATTGGGTATAAAAAGTCGTAATTTCAAACTGCGAATATGTGCAGAGAGACAGAATTTGGCTCCAAAATATTGCTCAGGCCTCGAAATTGGGATATTTGGGATATTTCGAAAACTGCAGGGGAGTTTGTGCAAAATGTGACTCACTGCTGCTTTCAGTACTAGGCATATGTTGGGTATAAAAAGTCATAAATTCAATCAGCGAATACGTGCATAGAGCCAGAATTTGGCTCCAAAATATGGCTCAGGCCTCGAAATTGGGATGTTCGGGATATTTTGAAAACTGCAGGGAGGTTTGGGACAAATATGACCAAACGTCGCTTTCAGTACTTGGCATATGTTGGGTATATAAAACCGTAATTTCAAACTGCGAATACGTGCAGAGAGCCAGAATTTGGCTCCAAAATATAGCTCAAGCCTCGAAATTAGCATGTTTGGGATATTTTGAAAACTGCAGGGAGCTTTGGGACAAATGTGACCAAACGCCGCTTTCAGTACTTGGCATAAGTTGGGTATAAAAAGTCGTAATTTCAAACTGCGAATACATGCAGAGAGCCAGAATTTGGCTACAAAATATGGCTCAGGCCTTGAAATTGAGATGTTTGGGATATTTTGAAAACTGCAGGGAGGATTGGGACAGATGTGACCAAACGCCGCTTTTAGTACTTGGCATATTTTGGGAATAAAAATTCGTAATTTCAAACTGCGAATACGTGCAGAGAGCCAGAATTTGACTACAAAATATGGTTTAGGCCACGAAATTGGGATGTTTGGGATATTTTGAAAACTGCAGGGGAGTTTGCGCAACATGTGACTCAATGCCACTTTCATTACTTGGCATATGTTGGGTATAAAAAGTCGTAATATCATAATATGAATACGTGCAGAGAGCCAGAATTTGGCTACAAAATATGGCTCAGGCCTCGAAATTGGGATATTTGGGATATTTTGAAAACTGCAGGGGAGTTTGGGGCAAATGTGACTCACTGCTGTTTCAGTACTTGGAAGATGTTGGGTATAAAAGTCGTAATTTCAAACTGCGAATACGTGCAGAGAGCAAGAATTTGGCTACAAAATATGGCTCAGGCCTCGAAATTGGGATATTTGGGATATTTCGAAAACTGCAGGGGAGTTTGTGCCAAATGTGACTAACTGCCGCTTTCAGTACTTGGCATATGTTGGGTATAAAAAGTCGTAATATCAAAATATGAATGCGTGCAGAGAGCCAGACGTTGGCTCCAAAATATGACTCGGGCCTCGATATTGGGATGTTTGGGATATTTAGAAAACTGCAGGGAAGTTTAGGACAAATGTGACCAAACGCCGCTTTCAGTACTTGGGATATGTTGAGTATATAAAGTCGTAATTTCAAACTGCGAATACGTGCAGAGACCCAGAATTTGGATCCAAATTATGCCTCAGGCCTCGAAATTTGGATATTTGGGATATTTTAAAAACTGCAGGGGAGTTTGTGCCAAATATGACTCACTGCCGCTTTCAGGACTTGGCATATGTTGGGTATATAAAGTCGTAATTTCAAACTGCGAATACGTGCTGAGAGCCAGAATTTGCCTCCAAAATATGGCTCAGGCCTCGAAATTGAGATGTTTAGGATATTTTGAAAACTGCAGGGGAGATTGGGACAAATGTGACCAAACGCCGCTTTCAGTACTTGGCATACGTTGAGTATAAAATTCGCAATTTCACACTGCGAATACGTGCAGAGACCCAGAATTTGGATCCAAATTATGGCTCAGGCCTCGAAATTGGGATATTTGTGATATTTTTGAAAACTGCAGGGGAGTTTGTGCCAAATGTGACTCAATGCCGCCCTCAGGACTTGGCATATGTTGGGTATAAAAAGTCGTAATTTCAAACTGCGAATACGTGCAGAGAACCAGAATTTGGCTCCAAAATATGCCTCAGGCCTCGAAATTGGGATATTTGGGATATTTTAAAAACTGCAGGGAGGTTTGGGACATTTGTGACCAAACACCGCTTCCAGTACTTGGCATATGTTGGATAGAAAAATTCGTAATTTCAAACTGCGAGTACGTGCAGAGAGCAAAAATTTGGCTCCAAAATATGGCTCAGGCCTCGAAATTGGGATATTTGGGATATTTCGAAAACTGCAGGGGAGTTTGTGCGAAATGTGACTAACTGCCGCTTTCAGGACTTGGCTTATGTTGGGTATAAAATGGCGTAATTTCAAACAGCGAACACGTGCATAGAGCCAGAATTTGGCTCCAAAATATGGCTCAGGCCTCGAAATTGGGATGTTTGGGATATTTTGAAAACTGCAGGGGGGGTTTGGGACAAATGTCACCAAACGTCACTTTCAGTACTTGGCATATGTTGGGTATAAAAAAGTCGTAATTTCAAACTGTGAATACGTGCAGAGAGCCAGAATTTGGTTCCAAATTATAGCTCAGGCCTCAAAATTGGGATATTTGGGATATTTTGAAAACTGCATTCGAGTTTGTGCAAAATGTGACTCACTGCCGCTTTCAGGACTTGGCATATGTTGGGTATAAAAAGTCATAATTTCAATCTGCGAATACGTGCATAAAGCCAGAATTTGGCTCCAAAATATGCCTCAGTCCTCGAAATTGGGATGTTTGGGTTATTTTGAAAACTGCAAGGGGGTTTGGGACAAATATGACCAAACGCCGCTTTCAAAACTTGGCAAATGTTGGGTATAAAAAGTCGTAATTTCAAAGTGCGAATACGTGCAGAGAGCCAAAATTTGGCTGCAAAATATGGCTCAGGCCTCGAAACTGGAATGTTTGGGATATTTTGAAAACTGCAGGGGAGTTTGTGCAAAATGTGACTATCTGCCACTTTCAGTACTTGGCATATGTTGGGTATAAAAAGTCGTAATAGCAAACTGTGAATACGTGCAGAGAACCAGAATTAAGCTCCAAAATATGGCTCATGCTTCGATATTGGGATGTTTGGGATATTTTGAAACCTGCAGGGAGGTTTGGGAAAAATGTGACAAAACGCCGCTTTCAGTACTTCGCATATGTTGGGTATAAAAAAGTCGTAATTTCAAACTGCGAATACGTACAGAAAGCCAGAATTTGGCTCCAAAATATGGCTCAAGCCTCGAAATTGGGATATTTCGAAAACTGCAGGGGAGTTTGTGCGAAATGTGACTCACTGCCGTTATCAGGACTTGGCATATGTTGGGTATAAAATGTCGTAATTTCAAACCGAGAATACGAGCATAGAGCCAGAATATGGCTTCAAAATATGGCTCAGTCCTCGAAATTGAAAGTTTTGGGATATTTTGAAAACTGCAGGGAGGGGGTTTGGGACAAATGTTACCAAACGCCGCTTCCAGTACTTGGCATAAGTTTTGTATAAAAAAGTCGTAATTTTAAACTGCGAATACGTGCAGAGAGCCAGAATTTGGCTTCAAAATATGGCTCAGGCCTCGAAATTGGGATATTTCGAAAACTGCAGAGGAGTTTGTGCAAAATGTGACTCACTGCAGCTTTCAGTACTTGGTATATGTTGGGTATAAAAATCAGAATATCAAACTGCGAATACGTTAAGAGAGCCAGAATTTGGCTCTAAAATATGGCTCAGGCCTCGATATTGGGATGTTTGGGATATTTTGAAAACTGCAGGGAGGTTTTGGACAAATGTGACCAAACGTCTCTTTCAGTACTTGGCATATGTTAGGTCTAAAAAAGTCGTAATTTCAAACTGCGAATACGTGCAGAGAGACAGAATTTAGCTTTAAAATATGGTTCAGGCCTCGAAATTGGGATATTTGGGATATTTTGTAAACTTAAGGGAGGTTTGGGACAAATGTGACCAAACGCCACATTCAGTACTTGGCATATGTTAGGTCTAAAAAAGTCGTAATTTCAAACTTCGAATACTTGCAGAGAGCCAAAATTTGGCTCCAAAATATGGCTCAGGCGTCGAAATTGGGATATTTGGGATAATTCAAACACTGCAGGGGAGTTTGTGCAAAATGTGACTCACTGCTGCTTTCAGGACTAGGCATATGTTGGGTATAAAAAGTCGTAAATTCAATCTGCGAATACGTGCATAGAGCCAGAATTTGGCTCCAAAATATGCCTCAGTCCTCGAAATTGGGATGTTTGGGATATTTTGAAAACTGCAGGGGGGTTTGGGACAAATATGATCAAACGCCGCTTTCAGAACTTGGCATATGTTGGGTATTTAAATTCGTAATTTCAAACTGCAAATACCTGCAGAGATCCAGAATTTGGCTCCAGAATATGACTTATGCCTCGAAATTGGGATGTTTGGGATATTTTGAAAACTGCAGGGGAGTTTGTGCGAAATGTGACTCACTGCCGCTTTCAAGTCTTGGCATATGATAGGTATCAAACGTCGTAATTTCAAACCGCGAATACGTGCATAGAGCCAGAATTTGGCTCCAAAATTTGGCTCAGACCTCGAAATTGGGATGTTTGGGATATTTTGAAAACTGCAGGATAGTTTGTGCAAAATGTGACTCACTGCTGCTTTCAGTACTTAGCATTTGTTGGGTATAAAAATCGTAATATCAAACTTCGAATACTTGCAGAGAGCGAAAATTTGGTTACAAAATAAGACTCAGTTCTCGAAATAGGGATATTGGGGATATGTTTAAAACTGCAGGGGAGTTTGTGCAAAATGTGACTCACTGCTGCTTTCAGTACCTGGAATATGTTGGGTGTAAAAAGTCGTAATTTCAAACTGCGAATACGTGCAGAGAGCAAGAATTTGGCTCCAAAATATGGCTCAGGCGTCAAAATTTGGATATTTGGGATATTTCGAAAACTGCAGGGGAGTTTGTGCAAAATGTGAATCAATGCCGCTTTCAGGACATGGCATATGTTGGGTATAAAAAGTCGTAATTTCAAACTGCGAATACGTGCAGAGAGCCAGAACTTGGCTCCAAAATATGGCAAAGGCCTCGAAATTAGGACGTTTGGGATATTTTGAAAACTGCAGTGAGATTTGGGACACATGTGACCAAACGCGCTTTCAGAACTTGGCATATGTTGGGTATAAAAAGTAGTAATTTCACACTGCGAACACGTGCAGAGAGTCCGAATTTGGCTCCAAAATATGGCTCAGGCCTCGAAATTGGAATGTTTGGGATATTTTGAAAACTGCAGGGGAGTTTGTGCAAAATGTGACTCACTGCCACTTTCAGTACTTGGCATATGTTGGGTATAAAAATTCGTAATATCAAACTGTGAATACGTGCAGAGATCCAGACGTTGACTCCAAAATATGGCTCAGACCTCGATATTGGGATGTTTGGAATATTTTGAAAACTGCAGGGAGGTTTGGGACAAATGTAACAAAACGCCGCTTTCAGTACTTCTCATATTTTGGGTATAAAAAAGTCGTAATTTCAAACTGCGAATACGTGCAGAGAGCCAAAATTTGTCTCCAAAATATAGCTCAGGCCTCGAAATTGGGATATTTGGGATATTTCGAAAACTGCAGGGGATTTGTGCAAAATGTGACTCACTGCCGCTTTCAGGACTTGGCATATGTTGGGTATGAAAAGTCGTAATTTCTATCTGCGAATACGTGCATAGAGCCAGAATTTGGCTCGAAAATATGGCTCAGGTCTCGAAATTGGGATGTTTGGGATATTTTGAAAACTGCAGGGAGGTTTGGGACAAATGTGATTTAACGCCACTTTCAGTACTTGGCATATGTTGGGTATAAAAAGTCGTAATTTCAATCTGCGAATACGTGCAGAGAGCCAATATTTGGTTCCAAAATATGGCTCAGGCCTCGAAATTGGGATGTTTGGGATATTTTGAAAACTGCAGGAGAGTTTGTGCAAAATGTGACTCACTGCCACTTTCAGTACTTGTCATATGTTGGGTATAAAAAGTCGTAATATCAAACTGTGAATACGTGCAGAGATCAAGACGTTGACTCCAAAATATGGCTCGGACCTCGATATTGGGATGTTTGGGATATTTTGAAAACTGCAGGGATGTTTGGGACAAATGTGACAAAACGCCGCTTTCAGTAGTTCGCATATTTTGGGAATAAAAAAGTCGTAATTTCAAACTGCGAATACGTGCAGAGAGCCAAAATTTGGCTCCAAAATATAGCTCAGTACTCGAAATTGGGATATTTGGGATATTTCGAAAACTGCAGGGGAGTTTGTGCAAAATGTGACTCACTGCCGCTTTCAGGACTTGGCATATGTTGGGTATAAAAAGTCGTTATTTCTATCTGCGAATACGTGCATAGAGCCAGAATTTGGCTCGAAAATATGGCTCAGGTCTCGAAATTGGGATGTTTGGGATATTTTGAAAACTGCAGGGGAGTTTGTGCAAAATGTGACATACTGCCACTTTCAGTACTTGGCATATGTTGAGTATAAAATTCGCAATTAAAAACTGCTAATACGTGCAGAGACCCAGAATTTGGGTCCAAATAATGGTTCAGGCCTCGAAATTGGAATATTTGGGATATTTTGAAAATTGCAGGGGAGTTTGTGCAAAATGTGACTCAATGCCGCTTTCAGGACTTGGCATATGTTGGGTATAAAAAGTCGTAATTTCAAACTGCGAATACGTGCATAGAACCAGAATTTGGCTCCAAAATGTGAATCAGGCCTTAAAATTGGGATGTTTGGGATATTTTTAAAACTGCAGGGGAGTTTGTTCGAAATGTGACTCACTGCTGCCTTTAGGGCTTGGCATATGTTGGGTAAAAAATTTCGTAATTTCAAACTGCGAATAAGTGCATAGAACCAGAATTTGGCTCCAAAATATGGCTCAGGCCTCGAAATTGAGATGTTTGGGATATTTTAAAAAATGCAGGGAGGTTTGGGACAAATGTGACTCACTTCCGCTTTCAGTACTTGGCATATATTGGGTATAAAAAATCGTAATTTCAAACTGCGAATACGTGCATAGAGCCAGAATTTTGCTCCAAAATACTGCTTAGGCCTCGAAATTGGGATATTTGGGATATTTCGAAAACTGCAGGGGAGTTTGTGCGAAATGTGACTCATTGCCGCTCTTAGGACTTGGCATATGTTGGGTATAAAAAGGGAATTTTAAACTGCGAATACGTGCATAGAGCTAGAATTTTGCTCAAAAATATTGCTCTGTCCTCGAAATTGGGATGTTTGGGATATTTTGAAAACTCCAAGGGGGTTTGGGACCAATATGACCAAACGCCGCTTTCAGAACTTAGCATATGTTGGGTATAAAAAGTCGTAATTTCAAACTGCGAATACAAGCATAGAGCAAGAATTTGGCTCCAAAATATGGCTCAGGCCTCGAAATTGAGATGTTTGGGATATTTTGAAAACTGCAGGGGGGGTTTGGGACAAATGTTACCAAACGCCACATTCAGTACTTGGCATATATTGGGTATAAAAAAGTCGTAATTTCAAACTGCGAATACGTGCAGAGAGCCAGAGTTTGGCTCCAAAATATGGCTCAGGCCTCGAAATTGGGATGTTTGGGATATTTCGAAAACTGCAGGGGAGTTTGTGCAAAATTTGACTCACTGCCGCTTTCATGACTTGGCATATGTTGGGTATAAAAAGGGAATTTTAAACTGCGAATACGTGCATAGAGCTAGAATTTTGCTCAAAAATATTGCTCTGTCCTCGAAATTGGGATGTTTGGAATATTTTGAAAACTCCAAGGGGGTTTGGGACAAATATGACCAAACGCCGCTTTCAGAACTTGGCATATGTTGGGTATAAAAAGTCGTAATTTCAAACTGCGAATACGTGCAGAGAGCTTCAATTTGGCTCCAAAAAATAGATCAGGCCTCGAAAGTGGGATGTTTCGGATATTTTGAAAACTGCAGGGGAGTTTGTGCAAAATGTGACTCACTGCTGCTTTCAGTACTTGGCATATGTTGGGTATAAAATGTCGTAATTTCAAACCGCGAATTAGTGCATAGAGCCAGAATTTGGCTCCAAAATAAGGCTCAGGCCTCGAAATTGGGATGTTTGTGATATTTTGAAAACTGCAGGGAGGGTTTGGGACAAATGTGACCAAACGCCGCTTTCAGTACTTGGTATATGTTGGGTATAAAAAAGTGTGTAATTTCAAACTGCGAATACGTGCAGAGAGCCAGAACTTGGCTCCAAAATATGGCTCAGGCCTCGAAATTGGGAAGTTTGGGATATTTTGAAAACTGCAGGGGGATTGAGACAAATGTGACCAAACGCCGCTTTCAGTACTTGGCATATGTTGGGTATATAAATTCATAAATTCAAACTGCGAATACGTGCAGAGAGCCAGAATTTGACTCCAAAATATGGCTCATGCCTCGAAATTGAGATGTTTGGGATATTTTGAAAACTGCAGGGAGGTTTGGGACAAATGTAACCAAACGCTACTTTCAGTACTTGGCATATGTTGGGTATAAAAAGTCGTAATTTCAAACTGCGAATACGGGCATAGAGCCAGAATTTGGCTCCAAAATATGGCTCAGGCCTCGAAATTGGGATGTTTGGGATATTTTGAAAACTGCAGGGGGGGTTTGTGACAAATGTGACCAAACGCCGCTTTCTGTACTTGGTATATGTTGGGTATAAAAAAGTCTTAATTTCAAACTGTGAATACGTGCAGAGAGCCAGAATTTGGCTCCAAAATATGGCTCAGGCCTCAAAATTGGGATATTTATGATATTTCAAAAACTGCAGGGGAGTTTGTGCGAAATGTGACTCACTGCTGCTTTCAGTACTTGGCATATGTTGGGTATAAAAATCGTAATATTAAACTGCGAATACGTGGAGAGAGCCAGAATTTGGCTCCATAATATGGCTCAGGCCTCAATATATGGATATTTGGGATATATCGAAAACTGCAGGGGAGTTTGGGCAAAATTTGACTTACTGCCGCTTTCAGGACTTGGCATATGTTGGGTATAAAAAGTCGTAATTTCAATCTGCGAATATGTGCAGAGAGCCAATATTTGGTTCCAAAATATGGCTCAGGCCTCGAAATTGGAATGTTTGGGATATTTTGAATACTGCAGGGGAGTTTGTGCAAAATGTGACTCACTGCTGCTTTCATTACTTGGCATATGTTGGGTATAAAAAGTCGTAATTTCAAACTGCGAATATGTGCAGAGAGCCAGAATTTGGCTCCAAAATATGGCTCAGGCGTCGAAATTGTAATATTTGGGATATTTCGAAAACTGCAAGGGAGTTTGTGCAAAATGTGACTCACTGCCGCTTTCAGGAATTGGCATATGTTGGTTATAAAAATTCGTAATTTCAATCTGCGAATACCTGCATAGAGCCAGAATTTGGCTCCAAAATATGGCTCAGTCCTCGAAATTGGGATGTTTGCGATATTTTTAAAACTGCAGGGAGGTTTGGGACAAATGTGACCAAACGCCACTTTCAGTACTTGGCATATGTTGGGTATAAAAATCGTAATATTAAACTGCGAATACGT
This sequence comes from Procambarus clarkii, assembly GCF_040958095.1. NCBI lineage: Eukaryota > Metazoa > Arthropoda > Malacostraca > Decapoda > Cambaridae > Procambarus > Procambarus clarkii. The sequence goes on from NC_091172.1 coordinate 1,893,099, forward strand.
GGAGAGAACCAGAATTTTTCAACATAATATGGCTCAGGCCTAGATATTGGGATATTTGGGATATTTCGAAAACTGCAGGGGAGTTTGTGCAAAATTTGACTTACTGCCGCTTTCAGGACTTGGCATATGTTGGGTATAAAAAGTCGTAATTTCAAACTGCGAATAAGTGCATAGAACCAGAATTTGGCTCCAAAATATGGCTCAGGCCTCGAAATTGAGATGTTTGGGATATTTTAAGAAATGCACGGAGGTTTGGGACAAATGTGACTCACTTCCGCTTTCAGTACTTGGCATATATTGGGTATAAAAAATCGTAATTTCAAACTGCGAATACGTGCAGAGAGCCAGAATTTGGCTCCAAAATGTGAATCAGGCCTTAAAATTGGGATGTTTGGGATATTTTTAAAACTGCAGGGGAGTTTGTGCGAAATGTGACTCACTGCTGCCTTTAGGGCTTGGCATATGTTGGGTAAAAAATGTCGTAATTTCAAACCGCGAATACGTGCATAGAGCCAGAATTTTGCTCCAAAATATGGCTCAGGCCTCGAAATTGGGATGTTTGGGATATTTTGTAAACTGCAGGTGGGGGGGGGGGGGTTTGGGACAAATGTGACCAAACGCCGCTTTCAGTACTTGGCATATGTTAGGCATAAAAAAGTCGTAATTTCAAACTGCAAATACGGGCAGAGAGCCAGAATTTGGCTCCAAAATACTGCTTAGGCCTCGAAATGGGGATATTTGGGATATTTCGAAAACTGCAGGGGAGTTTGTGCGAAATGTGACTCATTGCCGCTCTTAGGACTTGGCATATGTTGGGTATAAAAAGGGAATTTTAAACTGCGAATACGTGCATAGAGCTAGAATTTTGCTCAAAAATATTGCTCTGTCCTCGAAATTGGGATGTTTGGGATATTTTGAAAACTCCAAGGGGGTTTGGGACCAATATGACCAAACGCCGCTTTCAGAACTTGGCATATGTTGGGTATAAAAAGTCGTAATTTCAAACTGCGAATACAAGCATAGAGCAAGAATTTGGCTCCAAAATATGGCTCAGGCCTCGAAATTGAGATGTTTGGGATATTTTGAAAACTGCAGGGGGGGTTTGGGACAAATGTTACCAAACGCCACATTCAGTACTTGGCATATATTGGGTATAAAAAAGTCGTAATTTCAAACTGCGAATACGAGCAGAGAGCCAGAATTTGGCTCCAAAATATGGCTCAGGTGTCGAAATTGAGATATTTGGGATATTTCGAAAACTGCAAGGGAGTTTGTGCGAAATGTGACTCACTGCAGCTTTCAGGACTTGGCATATGTTGGGTATAAAATGTCGTAATTTCAAACCGCGAATTAGTGCATAGAGCCAGAATTTGGCTCCAAAATATGGCTCAGGCCTCGAAATTGGGATGTTTGTGATATTTTGAAAACTGCAGAGAGGGTTTGGGACAAATGTGACCAAACGCTCTTTCAGTACTTGGTATATGTTGGGTATAAAAAAGTGTGTAATTTCAAACTGCGAATACGTGCAGAGAGCCAGAACTTGGCTCCAAAATATGGCTCAGGCCTCGAAATTGGGAAGTTTGGGATATTTTGAAAACTGCAGGGGGATTGAGACAAATGTGACCAAACGCCGCTTTCTGTACTTGGCATATGTTGGGTATATAAATTCATAAATTCAAACTGCGAATACGTGCAGAGAGCCAGAATTTGACTCCAAAATATGGCTCATGCCTCGAAATTGAGATGTTTGGGATATTTTGAAAACTGCAGGGAGGTTTGGGACAAATGTAACCAAACACCACTTTCAGTACTTGGCATATGTTGGGTATAAAAAGTCGTAATTTCAAACTGCGAATACGGGCATAGAGCCAGAATTTGGATCCAAAATATGGCTCAGGCCTCGAAATTGGGATGTTTGGGATATTTTGAAAACTGCAGGGGGGGTTTGGGACAAATGTGACCAAACGCCGCTTTCTGTACTTGGTATATGTTGGGTATAAAAAAGTCTTAATTTCAAACTGTGAATACGTGCAGAGAGCCAGAATTTGGCTCCAAAATATGGCTCAGGCCTCAAAATTGGGATATTTATGATATTTCAAAAACTGCAGGAGAGTTTGTGCGAAATGTGACTCACTGCTGCTTTCAGTACTTGGCATATGTTGGGTATAAAAATCGTAATATTAAACTGCGAATACGTGGAGAGAGCCAGAATTTGGCTCCATAATATGGCTCAGGCCTCAATATATGGATATTTGGGATATATCGAAAACTGCAGGGGAGTTTGGGCAAAATTTGACTTACTGCCGCTTTCAGGACTTGGCATATGTTGGGTATAAAAAGTCGTAATTTCAATCTGCGAATATGTGCAGAGAGCCAATATTTGGTTCCAAAATATGGCTCAGGCCTCGAAATTGGAATGTTTGGGATATTTTGAATACTGCAGGGGAGTTTGTGCAAAATGTGACTCACTGCTGCTTTCATTACTTGGCATATGTTGGGTATAAAAAGTCGTAATATCAAACTGCGAATACTTGCAGAGAGCCAAAATTTGGCTCCAAATTTATTGCTCAGGCCTCGAAATTGGGATATTTGGGATATTTTGAAAACTGCAGGGGAGTTTGTGCAAAATGTGACTCACTGCTGCTTTCAGTACTTGCCATATGTTGGGTATAAAAAGTCGTAATTTCAAACTGCGAATATGTGCAGAGAGCCAGAATTTGGCTCCAAAATATGGCTCAGGCGTCGAAATTGTAATATTTGGGATATTTCGAAAACTGCAAGGGAGTTTGTGCAAAATGTGACTCACTGCCGCTTTCAGGAATTGGCATATGTTGGTTATAAAAAGTCGTAATTTCAATCTGCGAATACCTGCATAGAGCCAGAATTTGGCTCCAAAATATGGCTCAGTCCTCGAAATTGGGATGTTTGCGATATTTTTAAAACTGCAGGGAGGTTTGGGACAAATGTGACCAAACGCCACTTTCAGTACTTGGCATATGTTGGGTATAAAAATCGTAATATTAAACTGCGAATACGTGGAGAGAACCAGAATTTGTCTCCATAATATGGCTCAGGCCTAGATATTGGGATATTTGGGATATTTCGAAAACTGCAGGGGGGTTTGTGCAAAATTTGACTTACTGCCGCTTTCAGGACTTGGCATATGTTGGGTATAAAAAGTCGTAATTTCAAACTGCGAATAAGTGCATAGAACAAGAATTTGGCTCCAAAATATGGCTCAGGCCTCGAAATTGAGATGTTTGGGATATTTTAAGAAATGCAGGGAGGTTTGGGACAAATGTGACTCACTTCCGCTTTCAGTACTTGGCATATATTGGGTGTAAAAAATCGTAATTTCATACTGCGAATACGTGCAGAGAGCCAGAATTTGGCTCCAAAATGTGAATCAGGCCTTAAAATTGTGATGTTTGGGATATTTTTAAAACTGCAGGGGAGTTTGTGCGAAATGTGACTCACTGCTGCCTTTAGGGCTTGGCATATGTTGGGTAAAAAATGTCGTAATTTCAAACCGCGAATACGTGCATAGAGCCAGAATTTTGCTCCAAAATATGGCTCTGTCCTCGAAATTGGGATTTTTGGGATATTTTAAAAACTCCAGGGGGGTTTGGGACCAATATGAGCAAATGCCGCTTTCAGAACTTGGCATATGTTGGGAATAAAAAGTCGTAATTTCAAACAGCGAATACGTACAGAGAGCTTGAATTTGACTCCAAAATATGGCTCAGGCCTCGAAAGTGGGATGTTTGGGATATTTTGAAAACTGCAGGGGAGATTGTGCAAAATGTGACTTACTGCCGCTTTCAGTACTTGGCATATGTTGGGTATAAAAAGTCGTAATATCAAACTGTGAATACTTGCAGAGAGCCAAAATTTGGCTCCAAAATATTGCTCAGGCCTCGAAATTGGGATGTTTTGGATATTTTGAAAACTGCAGGGGGGGGATTGGGACAAATGTGACCAAACGCCGCTTTCAGTACTTGGTATATATTGGGTATAAAAAAGTCGTAATTTCAAACTGCGAATACGTGCAGAGAGCCAGAATTTGGCTCCAAAATATGGCTCAGGCCTCGAAATTAGGATGTTTGTGATATTTTGAAAACTGCAGGGAGGGTTTGGGACAAATGTGACCAAACGCCGCTTTCAGTACTTGGTATATATTGGGTATAAAAAAGTCGTAATTTCAAACTGCGAATACGTGCAGAGAGCCAGAATTTGGCTCCAAAATATGGCTCAGGCCTCGAAATTGTGATGTTTGGGATATTTTGAAAACTGCAGGGGAGTTTGTGCAAAATGTGACTCACTGCCACTGTCAGTACTTGGCATATGTTGGGTATAAAAAGTCGTAATATCAAACTGTGAATACGTGCAGAGATCCAGACGTTGACTCCAAAATATGGCTCGGACCTCGATATTGGGATGTTTAGGATATTTTGAAAACTGTAGGGAGGTTTGGGACAAATGTGACAAAACGCCGCTTTCAGTACTTCGCATATTTTGGGTATAAAAAAGTCGTAATTTCAAACTGCGAATACGTGCAGAGAGCTAAAATTTGGCTCCAAAATATAGCTCAGGCCTCGAAATTGGGATATTTGGGATATTTCGAAAACTGCAGGGGAGTTTGTGCAAAATGTGACTCTCTGCCGCTTTCAGGACTTGGCATATGTTGGGTATAAAAAATCGTTATTTCTATCTGCGAATACGTGCATAGATCCAGAATTTGGCTCGAAAATATGTCTCAGGTCTCGAAATTGGGATGTTTTGGATATTTTGAAAACTGCAGGGGAGTTTGTGCAAAATGTGACTCACTGCCACTTTCAGTACTTGGCATATGTTGAGTATAAAATTCGCAATTAAAAACTGCTAATACGTGCAGAGACCCAGAATTTGGGTCCAAATAATGGTTCAGGCCTCGAAATTGGGATATTTGGGATATTTCGAAAATTGCAGGGGAGTTTGTGCAAAATGTGACTCAATGCCGCTTTCAGTACTTGGCATATGTTGGGTATAAAAAGTCGTAATTTCAAACTGCGAATGCGTGCATAGAACCAGAATTTGGCTCCAAAATATGGTTCAGGCCTCGAAATTGAGATGTTTGGGATATTTTGAAAACTGCAGAGAGGTTTGGGACAAATGTGACTCACTTCCGCTTTCAGTACTTGGCATATATTGGGTATAAAAAATCGTAATTTCAAACTGCAAATACGTGCAGAGAACCAGAATTTGGCTCCAAAATATTGCTCAGGCCTCGAAATTGGGATATTTGGGATATTTCGAAAACTGCAGGGGAGTTTGTGCGAAATGTGACTCATTGCCGCTCTTAGGACTTGGCATATGTTGGGTATAAAAAGGAAATTTTAAACTGCGAATACGTGCATAGAGATAGAATTTTGCTCAAAAATATTGCTCTGTCCTCGAAATTGGGATGTTTGGGATATTTTGAAAACTCCAAGGGGGTTTGGGACCAATATGACCAAACGCCGCTTTCAGAACTTGGCACATGTTGGGTATAAAAAGTCGTAATTTCAAACTGCGAATACGTGCATAGAGCAAGAATTTGGCTCCAAAATATGGCTCAGGCCTCGAAATTGGGATGTTTCGGATATTTTGAAAACTGCAGGGGGGGTATGGGACAAATGTTACCAAACGCCACATTCAGTACTTGGCATATATTGGGTATAAAAAAGTCGTAATTTCAAACTGCGAATACGTGCAGAGAGCCAGAGTTTGGCACCAAAATATGGCTCAGGCCTCGAAATTGGGATGTTTGGGATATTTCGAAAACTGCAGGGGAGTTTGTGCAAAATTTGACTCACTGCCGCTTTCATGACTTGGCATATGTTGGGTATAAAAAGGGAATTTTAAACTGCGAATACGTGCATAGAGCTAGAATTTTGCTCAAAAATATTGCTCTGTCCTCGAAATTGGGATGTTTGGGATATTTTGAAAACTCCAAGGGGTTTGGGACCAATATGACCAAACGCCGTTTTCAGAACTTGGCATATGTTGGGTATAAAAAGTCGTAATTTCAAACTGCGAATACGTGCAGAGAGCTTCAATTTGGCTCCAAAATATGGATCAGGCCTCGAGAGTGGGATGTTTCGGATATTTTGAAAACTGCAGGGGAGTTTGTGCAAAATGTGACTCACTGCCGCTTTCAGTACACGGCATATGTTAGGTATAAAAAGTCGTAATATCAAACTACGAATACTTGCAGAGAGCCAAAATTTGGCTACAAAATATTGCTGAGGCCTCGAAATTGGGATATTTGGGATATTTTGAAAACTGCAGGGGAGTTTGTGCAAAATGTGACTCACTGCTGCTTTCAGTACTTGGCATATGTTGGGTATAAAAAGTCGTAATTTCAAACTGCGAATACGGGCAGAGAGCCAGAATTTGGCTCCAAAATATGGCTCAGGTGTCGAAATTGGGATATTTGGGATATTTCGAAAACTGCAAGGGAGTTTGTGCGAAATGTGACTCACTGCCGCTTTCAGGACTTGGCATATGTTGGGTATAAAATGTCGTAATTTCAAACCGCGAATACGTGCATAGAGCCAGAATTTGGCTCCAAAATATGGCTCAGGCCTCGAAATTGGGATGTTTGTGATATTTTGAAAACTGCAGGGAGGGGTTGGGACAAATGTGACCAAACGCCGCTTTCAGTACTTAGTATATGTTGGGTATAAAAAAAGTGTGTAATTTCAAACTGCGAATACGTGCAGAGAGCCAGAACTTGGCTCCAAATTATGGCTCAGGCCTCGAAATTGGGATGTTTGGGATATTTTGAAAACTGCAGGGGGGATTGAGACAAATGTGACCAAACGCCGCTTGCAGTACTTGGCATATGTTGGGTATATAAATTCATAAATTCAAACTGCGAATACGTGCAGAGAGCCAGAATTTGGCTCCAAAATATGGCTCATGCCTCGAAATTGAGATGTTTGGGATATTTTGAAAACTGCAGGGAGGTTTGGGACAAATGTAACCAAACGCCACTTTCAGTACATGGCATATGTTGGGTATAAAAAGTCGTAATTTCAAACTGTGAATACGTGCATAGAGCCAGAATTTGTCTCCAAAATATGGCTCAGGCCTCGAAATTGGGATGTTTGGGATATTTTGAAAACTGCAGGGGGGGTTCGGGACAAATGTGACCAAACGCCCCTTTCTGTACTTGGTATATGTTGGGTATAAAAAATTCGTAATTTCAAACTGTGAATACGTGCAGAGAGCCAGAATTTGGCTCCATAATATGGCTCAGTCCTCAATATTGGGATATTTAGGATATATCGAAAACTGCAGGGGAGTTTGTGCGAAATTTGACTTACTGCCGCTTTCAGGACTTGGCATATGTTGGGTATAAAAAGTCGTAATTTCAATCTGCGAATATGTGCAGAGAGCCAATATTTGGTTCCAAAATATGGCTCAGGCCTCGAAATTGGAATGTTTGGGATATTTTGAGAACTGCAGGGGAGTTTGTGCAAAATGTGACTCACTGCTGCTTTCATTACTTGGCATATGTTGGGTATAAAAAGTCGTAATATCAAACTGCGAATACTTGCAGAGAGCCAAAATTAGGCTCCAAATTTATTGCTCAGGCCTCGAATTTGGGATATTTGGGATATTTTGAAAACTGCAGGGGAGTTTGTGCAAAATGTGACTCACTGCTGCTTTCAGTACTTGGCATATGTTGGGTATAAAAAGTCGTAATTTCAAACTGCGAATACGTGCAGAGAGCCAGAATTTGGCTTCAAAATATGGCTCAGGCGTCGAAATTGTAATATTTGGGATATTTCGAAAACTGCAAGGGAGTTTGTGCAAAATGTGACTCACTGCCGCTTTCAGGAATTGGCATATGTTGGGTATAAAAAGTCGTAATTTCAATCTGCGAATACCTGCATAGAGCCAGAATTTGGCTCCAAAATATGGCTCAGGCCTCGAAATTGCGATATTTAGGATATTTCGAAAACTGCAGGGGAGTTTGTGCAAAATGTGACTCACTGCCTCTTTCAGGACTTGGCATATGTTGGGTATAAAAAGTCGTAATTTCAAACTAGGAATACGTGCATAGAGCCAGGATTTGGCTCCAAAATATTGCTCAGTCCTCGATATTGGGATGTTTGGGATATTTTGAAAACTGCAGGGGGGTTTGGGACAATATGACCAAACGCCGCTTTCAGAACTTGGCATATGTTGGGTATAAAAAGTCGTAATTTCCAATTGCGAATACGTGCAGAGAGCTTGAATTTGGATCCAAAATATGGCACAGGCCACGAAATTGGGATATTTTGGATATTTCGAAAACTGCAGGGGAGTTTGTGCGAAATGGGACTCACTGATGCTTTCAAGACTTGGCAAATGTTGGGTATAAAATGTAGTAATTTCAAACCGCGAATACGTGCATAGAGCCAGAGTTTGGCTCCAAAATATGGCTCAGGCCTCGAAATTGGGATGTTTGTCATATTTTGAAAACTTCAGGGAGGGTTTGGGACAAATGTGACCAAACGCTGCTTTCAGTACTTGGCATATGTTGGGTATATAAATTCATAAATTCAAACTGCAAATACGTGCAGAGAGCCAGAATTTGGCTCCAAAATATGGCTCTGTACTCGAAATTGATATGTTTGGGATATTTTGAAAACTGCAAAGGGGGTTTGGGACATCTGTGACCAAACGCCGCTTTCTGTACTTGGTATATGTTGGGTATAAAAAAGTCGTAATTTCAAACTGCGAATACGTGCAGAGAGCCAGAATTTAGCTCCAAAATATGGCTCAGGCCTCGAAATTGGGATGTTTGGGATATTTTGAAAACTGCAGGGGGGATTGAGACAAATGTGACCAAACGCCGCTTTCTGTACTTGGTATATGTTGGGTATAAAAAAGTGGTAATTTCAAACTGTGAATACGTGCAGAGCGCCAGAATTTGGCTCCAAAATATGGCTGAGGCCTCAAAATTGGGATATTTATGATATTTAAAAAACTGCAAGGAAGTTTGTGCGAAATGTGACTCACTGCCGCTTTCAGGACTTGGTATATGTTGGGTATAAAAAAGTCGTAATTTCAAACTGCAAATACGTGCAGAGAGCCAGAATTTGGCTCCAAAATATTGCTCAGGCCTCGAAATTAGGATGTTTGGGATATTTTGAAAACTGCAGGGGGGGGTTTGGGACAAATGTGACCAAACGCCGCTTTCAGTACTTGGCATATGTTGGGCATAAAAAAGTCGTATTTTCAAACTGCGAATACGTGCCGAGAGACAGAATTTGGCTCGAAAATATTGCTCAGGCCTCGAAATTGGGATGTTTGGGATATTTTGAATACTGCAGGGGAGTTTGTGCAAAATGTGACTCACTGCTGCTTTCATTACTTGGCATATGTTGGGTATAAAAAGTCGTAATATCAAACTGCGAATACTTGCAGAGAGCCAAAATTTGGCTCCAAATTTATTGCTCAGGCCTCGAAATTGGGATATTTGGGATATTTTGAAAATTGCAGGGGAGTTTGTGCAAAATGTGACTCACTGCTGCTTTCAGATCTTGGCATATGTTGGGTATAAAAAGTCGTAATTTCAAACTGCGAATACGTGCAGAGAGCCAGAATTTGGCTCCAAAATATGGCTCAGGCTTCAAAATTGGGATATTTGGGATATTTCGAAAACTGCAGGGGAGTTTGTGCAAAATGTGACTCACTGCCGCTTTCAGGACTTGGCATATGTTGGGTATAAAATGTCATAATTTCAAACCGAGAAAACGTGCATAGAGCCAAAATTGGCCTACAAAATATGGCTCAGTCCTCGAAATTGGGATGTTTGGGATATTTTGAAAACTGCAGGGGAGTTTGCGCAAAATGTGACTCATTGCTACTTTCAGTAGCAATGTTCAGTAGCATATGTTGGGTATAAAAAGTCGTAATATCAAAATATCAATACGTGCAGAGAGCCAGAATTTGGCTCCAAAATATGCCTCAGGCCTCGAAATTGGGATATTTGGGATATTTTGAAAACTGCAGGGAGGTTTGGGGCATTTGTGACCAAACGCCGCTTCCAGTACTTGGCAAATGTTGGATATAAAAAGTCGTAATTTCAAACTGCGAGTACGAGCAAAAGCCAAAATTTGGCTCCAAAATATGGTTCAGGCCTCGAAATTGGGATATTTGGGATATTTTGAAAACTGCAGGGGGGGGGGGGGGGTTTGGGACAAATGTCACCAAACGCCGCTTTCAGTACTTGGCATATGTTGGGTGTAAAAAAGTCGTAATTTCAAACTGCGAATACGTGCAGGGAGCCAGAATTTGGCTCCAAAATATGGCTTAGGTCTCGAAATTGGGATGTTTGGGATATTTTGAAAACTGCAGGGGGGTTTGCGACAAATTTCACCAAACGCCACTTTCAGTACTTGGCATATGTTGGGTATAAAAAAAGTCGTAATTTCAAACTGTGAATTCGTGTGGAGAGCCAGAATTTGGCTCCAAAATATAGCTCAGGCCTCAAAATTGGGATATTTGGAATATTTCGAAAACTGCAGGGGAGTTTGTGCAAAATGTGACTCAGTGCCACTTTCAGTACTTGGCATATGTTGGGTATAAAAAAGTCGTAATATCAAAATATGAATACGTGCAGAGAGCCAGACGTTGGCTCCAAAATATGGCTCAGCCCTCGATATTGGGATGTTTGGGATATTTTGAAAACTGCAGGGAGGTTTGGGACAAATGTAACCAAACGCCGCTTTCAGTACTTGGCATATGTTGGGTACAAAAATGTCGTAATTTCAAACTGCGAATATGTGCCGAGAGCCAGAATTTGGCTCCAAAATATGGCTCAGGCCTCGAAATTGGGATGTTTGGGATATTTTGTAAACTGAAGGGAGGTTTGGGACAAATGTGACCAAACGCCGCTTTCAGTACATTGCATATGTTGGGTATAAAAAAGTCGTAACTTCAAACAGCGAAAACGTGCAGAGAGCCAGAATTTGGATCCAAAATATGGCTCAGGCCTCGAAATTGGGATGTTTGGGATATTTTGAAAACTGCAGGGGAGTTTGTGAAAAATGTGACTCACTTCCGCTTTCAGTACTTGGCATATGTTGGGTGTAAATATCGTAATATCAAACTTCGACAACTTGCAGAGAGCCAAAATTTGGCTCCAAAATATGGCTCAGGCGTAGAAATTGGGATATTTGGGATATTTCGAAAACTACAGGGGAGTTTGTTCAAAATGTGACTCACTGCCGCTTTCAGGACTAGGCATATGTTGGGTATAAAAAGTTATAAATTCAATCTGCGAATACGTGCATAGAGCCAGAATTTGGCTCCAAAATATGGCTCAGGCCTCGAAATTGGGATGTTTGGGATATTTTGAAAACTGCAGGGGAGTTTGCGCAAAATGTGACTCATTGCTACTTTCAGTAGCAATGTTCAGTAGCATATGTTGGGTATAAAAAGTCGTAATATCAAAATATCAATACGTGCAGAGAGCCAGAATTTGGCTCCAAAATATGCCTCAGGCCTCGAAATTGGGATATTTGGGATATTTTGAAAACTGCAGGGAGGTTTGGGGCATTTGTGACCAAACGCCGCTTCCAGTACTTGGCAAATGTTGGATATAAAAAGTCGTAATTTCAAACTGCGAGTACGAGCAAAAGCCAAAATTTGGCTCCAAAATATGGTTCAGGCCTCGAAATTGGGATATTTGGGATATTTTGAAAACTGCAGGGGGGGGGGGGGTTTGGGACAAATGTCACCAAACGCCGCTTTCAGTACTTGGCATATGTTGGGTGTAAAAAAGTCGTAATTTCAAACTGCGAATACGTGCAGAGAGCCAGAATTTGGCTCCAAAATATGGCTTAGGTCTCGAAATTGGGATGTTTGGGATATTTTGAAAACTGCAGGGGGGTTTGCGACAAATTTCACCAAACGCCACTTTCAGTACTTGGCATATGTTGGGTATAAAAAAAGTCGTAATTTCAAACTGTGAATTCGTGTAGAGAGCCAGAATTTGGCTCCAAAATATAGCTCAGGCCTCAAAATTGGGATATTTGGAATATTTCGAAAACTGCAGGGGAGTTTGTGCAAAATGTGACTCAGTGCCACTTTCAGTACTTGGCATATGTTGGGTATAAAAAAGTCGTAATATCAAAATATGAATACGTGCAGAGAGCCAGACGTTGGCTCCAAAATATGGCTCAGCCCTCGATATTGGGATGTTTGGGATATTTTGAAAACTGCAGGGAGGTTTGGGACAAATGTAACCAAACGCCGCTTTCAGTACTTGGCATATGTTGGGTACAAAAATGTCGTAATTTCAAACTGCGAATATGTGCCGAGAGCCAGAATTTGGCTCCAAAATATGGCTCAGGCCTCGAAATTGGGATGTTTGGGATATTTTGTAAACTGAAGGGAGGTTTGGGACAAATGTGACCAAACGCCGCTTTCAGTACATTGCATATGTTGGGTATAAAAAAGTCGTAACTTCAAACAGCGAAAACGTGCAGAGAGCCAGAATTTGGATCCAAAATATGGCTCAGGCCTCGAAATTGGGATGTTTGGGATATTTTGAAAACTGCAGGGGAGTTTGTGAAAAATGTGACTCACTTCCGCTTTCAGTACTTGGCATATGTTGGGTGTAAATATCGTAATATCAAACTTCGACAACTTGCAGAGAGCCAAAATTTGGCTCCAAAATATGGCTCAGGCGTAGAAATTGGGATATTTGGGATATTTCGAAAACTACAGGGGAGTTTGTTCAAAATGTGACTCACTGCCGCTTTCAGGACTAGGCATATGTTGGGTATAAAAAGTTATAAATTCAATCTGCGAATACGTGCATAGAGCCAGAATTTGGCTCCAAAATATGGCTCAGGCCTCGAAATTGGGATGTTTGGGATATTTTGAAAACTGCAGGGGGGTTTGTGCAAAATGTGACTCAATTCCGCTCTCAGGACTTAGCATATGTTAGGTATAAAAAGTCGTAATTTCAAACTGCGAATACGTGCATAGAGCTAGAATTTGGTTCAAAATATGCCTCAGTCCTCGAAATTGGGATGTTTGGGATATTTTGAAAACTGCAGGGGGGTTTGGGACAAATATGACCAAACGCCGCTTTCAGATCTTGGCAAATGTTGAGTTTAAAAATTCGTAATTTCAAAGTGCGAATACGTGCAGAGAGCCAGAATTTGGCTCCAAAATATTGCTCAGGCCTCGAAATTGGGATGTTTGGGATATTTTGAAAACTGCAGGGGGGTTTGGGACAAATGTGACCAAACAACGTTTTGAGTACTTGGCATATGTTGGGTATAAAAAGTCGTAATTTCAAACTGCAAATACGTGCAGAGAGCCAGAATTTGGCTACAAAACATTGCTCAGGCCTCGAAATTGAGATGTTTGGGATATTTTGAAAACTGCAAGGGAGTTTAGCAAAATGTGAGTCACTGCCGCATTCAGTACTTGGCATATGTTGGGTTTAAAAAGTCGTAACTTCAAACTGCGAATACGTGTAGAGAGCCAAAATTTGGTTCCAAAATATGGCTCAGGCCTTGAAATTGGGATGTTTGGGATATTTTGAAAACTGCAGGGGAGTTTGTGCAAAATGTGACTCACTACCCCTTTCATTACTTGGCATATATTGGGTATAAAAAATCGTAATTTCAAACAGCGAATACGTGCAGAGAGCCAGAATTTGGCTCCAAAATGTGAATCAGTCCTTAAAATTGGGATGTTTGGGATATTTTGAAAACTGCAGGGGGGATTGCACCAAATGTTACCAAACGCCGCTTTCAGGACTTAGCATATGTTGGGTATAAAAAAGTCGCAATTTTAAACTGCGAATACGTGCAGAGAGCCAGAATTTGGCTCCAAAATACGGCTCAGGCCTCGAAATTGGGATATTTGGGATATTTTGAAAACTGCAGGGAGGTTTGGGACAAATGTGACGAAACGCCACTTTCAGTACTTGGCATATGTTGGGTATATAAATTCGTAATTTCAAACTGCGAATACGTGCAGAGAGCCAGAATTTGGCTCAAGAATAAGGCTCAGACCTCGAAATTGGGATGTTTAGGATATTTTGAAAACTGCAGGAGAGTTTGTGCGAAATGTGTCTAACTGCCGCTTTCAGGACTTGGCATATGTTGGGTATAAAATGTCGAAATTTCAAACCGCGAAAATGTGCATAGAACCAAAATTTGCCTCCAAAATATGGCTCATGCCTCGAAATTGGGATGTTTGGGATATTTTGAAAACTGGAGGGGAGTTTGCGCAAAATGTGACTCACTGCCATTTTCAGTACATGGCATATGTTGGGTATAAAAAGTCCTAATATCAAAATATGAATACGTGCATAGAGTCAGACGTTGGCTCCAAAATATGGGTCAGCCCTCGATATTGGGATGTTTGGGATATTTTGAAAACTGCAGGGAGGTTTGGGACAAATGTAACCAAACTTCGCTTTCCGTACTTGGCATATGTTGGGTATAAACAAGTCGCAATTTCAAACTGCGAATACGTGCAGAGAGCCAGCATTTTGATCCAAAACATGGCTAAGGCCTCGAAATTGTGATATTTGGGATATTTTGAAAACTGCAGGGGGGTTTGCGCAAAATGTGACTCGCTGATGCTTTCAGTACTTGGCATATGTTGGGTATAAAAGTTCGTAATTTCAAACTTCGAATACGTGCAGAGAGCCAGAATTTGGCTCCAAAATATGGCTCAGGCTTCGAAATTGGGATATTTGGGATATTTCGAAAACTGCAGGGGAGTTTGTGCAAAATGTGACTCACTGCCGCTTTCAGGACTTGGCATATGTTGGGTATAAAATGTCGTAATTTCAAACCGAGAAAACGTACATAGAGCCAAAATTTGCCTCCAAAATATGGCTCAGGCCTCGAAATTGGGATGTTTGTGATATTTTGAAAACTGCAGGGGAGTTTGCGCAAAATGTGACTCACTGCCACTTTCAGTACTTGGCATAAGTTGGGAATAAAAAGTCGTAATATCAAAATATGAATACATGCAGAGAGCCAGAATTTGGCTCCAAAATATGCCCCAGGCCTCGAAATTGGGATATTTGGGATATTTTGAAAACTGCTGGGAGGTTTCGGACAAATGTGACCAAACGCCGCTTTCAGTACTTGGTATATGTTGCGTATATAAAGTCGTAATTTTAAACTGCCAATACGTGCAGAGAGCCAGAATTTTGCTCCAAACTATGGTTCAGGCCTCGAAATTAGCATGTTTGGGATACTTTGAAAACTGCAGGGAGGTTTGGGACAAATGTGACCAAACGCCGCATTCAGTACTTGGCATTTGTTGGGTATAAAAAGTCGTAATTTCAAACTGCGAATACGTGCTGAGAGCCAGAATTTGGCTCCAAAATATGGCTCAGGCCTCGAAATTGAGATGTTTAGGATATTTTGAAAACTGCAGGGGAGATTGGGACAAATTTGACCAAACGGCGGTTTCAGTACTTGGCATATGTTGAGTATTAAATTCGCAATTTCAAACTGCGAATACGTGCAGAGACCCTGAATTTGGATCCAAATTATGGCTCAGGCCTCGAAATTGGGATATTTGGGATATTTTTGAAAACTGCATGGGAGTTTGTGCCAAATGTGACTCAATGCCGCTCTCAGAACTTAGCATATGTTGGGTATAAAAAGTCGTATTTTCAAACTGCGAATACGTGCAGAGCACCAGAATTTGGCTCCAAAATATGGCTCAGGCCTCGAAATTGGGATATTTGGGATATTTTGAAAACTGCAGGGGGGGGGGGTTTGGGACAAATGTCACCAAACGCCGCTTTCAGTACGTGGCATATGTTGGGTATAAAAAAGTCGTAATTTCAAACTGCGAATACGTGCAGAGAGCCAGAATTTGGCTCCAAAATATGGCTCAGGCCTCGAAATTGGGATATTTGGGATATTTTGAAAACTGCAGGGGTGTTTGCGACAAATTTCACCAAACGCCACTTTCAGTACTTGGCATATGTTGGGTATAAAAAAAGTCGTAATTTCAAACTGTGAATACGTGCAGAGACCCAGAATTTGGCTCCAAAATATAGCTCAGGCCTCAAAATTGGGATATTTTGGATATTTCGAAAACTGCAGGGGAGTTTGTGCGAAATGTGACTCACTGCTGCTTTCAGGACTTGGCATATGTTGGTTTTAAAATGTCGTAATTTCAAACCGCGAATACGTGCATAGAGCCAAAATTTGCCTCCAAAATATGGCTAAGGCCTCGAAATTGGGATGTTTGGGATATTTTGAAAACTGCAGGGGGGTTTGGGACAAGTATGACCAAACGGCGGTTTCAGTACTTGGCATATGTTGAGTATTAAATTCGCAATTTCAAACTGCGAATACGTGCAGAGACCCAGAATTTGGATCCAAATTATGGCTCAGGCCTCGAAATTGGGATATTTGGGATATTTTTGAAAACTGCATGGGAGTTTGTGCCAAATGTGACTCAATGCCTCTCTCAGAACTTGGCATATGTTGGGTATAAAAAGTCGTAATTTCAAACTGCGAATACGTGCAGAGCACCAGAATTTGGCTCCAAAATATGGCTAAGGCCTCGAAATTGGGATGTTTGGGATATTTTGAAAACTACAGGGGAGTTTGCGCAAAATGTGACTCACTGCCACTTTCAGTACTTGGCATATGTTGGGTACAAAAATGTCATAATTTCAAACTGCGAATACGTGCAGAGAGCTTGAATTTGGCTCCAAAATATGGCTCAGGCCTCGAAATTGGGATGTTTAGGATATTTTGTAAACTGAAGGGAGGTTTGGGACAAATGTGACCAAACGCCGCTTTCAGTACATCGCATATGTTGGGTATAAAAAAGTCGTAACTTCAAACAGCGAATACGTGCAGAGAGCCAGAATTTGGATCCAAAATATGGCTCAGGCCTCGAAATTGGGATGTTTGGGATATTTTGAAAACTGCAGGGGAGTTTGTGCAAAATGTGACTCACTTCCGCTTTCAGTACTTGGCATATGTTGGGTGTAAATATCGTAATATCAAACTTCGAATACCTGCAGAGAGCCAAAATTTGGCTCCAAAATATGGCTCAGGCGTCGAAATTGGGATTTTTGGGATATTTCGAAAACTACAGGGGAGTTTGTGCAAAATGTGACTCACTGCCGCTTTCAGGACTAGGCATATGTTGGGTATAAAAAGTCGTAAATTCAATCTGCGAATGCGTGCATAGAGACAGAATTTGGCTCCAAAATATGGCTCAGGCCTCGAAATTGGGATGTTTAAAATATTTTGAAAACTGCAGTGGGGTTTGTGCAAAATGTGACTCACTTCCGCTTTCAGGACTTGGCATATGTTGGGTATAAAAAGTCGTAATTTCAAACTGCGAATACGTGCATAGAGCTAGAATTTGGCTCCAAAATATGCCTCAGTCCTCGAAATTGGGATGTTTGGGATATTTTGAAAACTGCAGGGGGGTTTGGGACAAGTATGACCAAACGCCGTTTCAGATCTTGGCAAATGTTGGGTTTAAAAATTCGTAATTTCAAAGTGCGAATACGTGCAGAGAGCCAGAATTTGGCTCCAAAATATGGCTCAGGCCTCGGAATTGGGATGTTTGGGATATTTTGAAAACTGCAGGGGGGTTTGGGACAAATGTGACCAAACAACGTTTTGAATACTTGGCATATTGAAATTGAAATTGAAATTGAAATAAGTTTATTGAGGTAAAATACACACAAAGGGATGAGGTAGCTCAAGCTATTCTCACCCCGTTCAGTACAACGTGTTAATATATACATATACACACATCACAAATAAACATATTACCAAACATTCTGAGAGGTAAAAATATACATTTCCTCCCTCACAAGGAGTATGGTATCAGACGTACACACAAATACTTTTATGACCTAGGTATACTGTATAGACAATTTGCAAGACACCTGCAGATAATTCAACAAAATATTACAATCTTGGTGCAAAATTCTTATATCTCTCAAGAATATCATCAACCTTTCCGTTGTGACACATCCAGGCTATTTGTTCAGGAACAGTCCTTATCTCAGTGTTTCTATATACACTAATCAACGGACAATCAAGAATATAATGGGCAAGGGTGTGAGACCTTAACATACCACATAGTTTACACTTCGTGTCATTACCATGAACATCTATCCCATATTCCCAGTAATATTTGTACCCAAGCCTGAGCCGCATGTACACAGAGTCACTCCAAGCATTTCTCCTTTTACCATAAGTGAAATGGGTGTTTTGACTCACATACATGTAGTGTTGCATGGTTTGACTACTCTCATACATTATCTCTCTCCTCTCCACTCCCGCCTGTGCCTGAATATTTCTGATTTTGCTTCTTATTTGTCTCATTGTGAATTCACATTCGATGTCAACTTGTGGTTTTGATGTGGCACGTTTGGCCAAGTCATCCGCCACCTCGTTAAGCACTATTCCAACATGAGATGGAATCCACATGAATTTCACACTATAACCTTTCAGCTGTATCTCAGTTATTCTTCTCTTACAGTCCTCCACTATAGACATGAAGACTGGGTTTCTACTGTTTAAGGACTCCAGTGCTCCTCGGCTATCGACAAATACAAAAACATTTTTGTCGTCATGACGTACTTCCTCCAAACACGCCAGAATGGCCTGCAGTTCAGCTTGTGTGGATGATATATAATTACTAAGCCGGAGTTCAATTATCCTGTCCACAGTCCCAAACTCCGTATAATCCCTTATTAGGACGCCACACCCTGCCCTGCCATCCTCCGCCACCGACCCGTCGCAATATACATGTAAACTGTTGCCTCTTGGTAACCGAGATATCATGCTTTGGGTATAAAAAGTCGTAATTTCGAACTGCAAATACGTGCAGAGAGCCAGAATTTGGCTACAAAACATGGCTCAGGCCTCGAAATTGAGATGTTTGGGATATTTTGAAAACTGCAAGGGAGTTTAGCAAAATGTGATTCACCGCCGCTTTCAGTACTTGGCATATGTTGGGCATATAAAGGGGGCATATCAAACGCAAAAATTCGGAAAAATCGAATATTTTTGAAAAATTTATAAAAATTCTACAACGTTCTGGCAACACTTTGGCGCAAACACGATAATGTTATGATATAAATTAAAGTATTTATGGTACATTTCCATGCGTAATTGTGCAGAATCCGGTGCCCCGCGGCTGTGGCGCGCCAAGAGTATTGCGTCGTACGTTCTAAACGTCAATTTTTTCGTAATAACGTCGGAAATAACTATGTATATATGACAACAAATATACACTAATTGGCAACCGTCTCCTAGTGGGGGGTGAGTGAGGTAGTCACATGGTGTGTCCTGTTGAGTGGAGGTGTCGACGCGTGCTCCATTTTGGCTCCTGAAATCTTGCTTTTGTAGCGTCTAGTGCACAATGACCTATAAACGGAGGGCTCGGAAGGCAAAGGAAGCCAATTTGGCACGCGGTCGCCGTCTTTGGCAGGAAAGGAGAGCCGCTGTAGCGCAAGGGAGAGTTATATCAAGTGAGGATGTAGGCGGCCTCCCCGCCTCACGCCTCGACCCTCCTCACACACCCTCCTCAACCCAGCCCCTCCATGTGTATGGACTGGCCACGACAGTGCCATCTACATCTACTGGTGTGGCAGTGCCATCTACATCTGATGTGGCAGTGCCATCTACATCTACTGGTGTGGCAGTGCCATCTACTGGTGTGGCTGGTGTTGCAGTGCCATCTACTGCTGTGGCTGATGTTGCAGTGCCATCTACTGTTTCAATAGACCAATTTCAATAGGTTAGTATGTTTTAGTGTTATAATCTGGTATTTTGTAATATGTATGTGCAGGATATATATATGTATAATTTTTTTTTTATTTTTTATTTTTTATTTTTTTTTCAATTTTTTTTTTCGTTTGTTATCAGGGGATGTGCATGGAACTTGCACACCTTGCTCAATGGATGCCTATCTGCAAGGGTGCCAATTATGAACAAAATCTGTTGAAGTCAAGCTCAGTTACAGGTGGCCGAACTTTGATCTTATTTTACTCAGGTAAGTAATTTACAACTTCAAAGTACATCATAGCTTTCATTTATTAATCAATTTACATGCAAATTACACCTTATATGTAGAGTTTGTGCTTCTACAAAACCTAGTAGACATTTTAGTCCAAAGTCCATTTGTTGATTTTATAAAAATTTATAAACATCATATATTGCATATTTTTGGAAGGGTAACTTTGAAAAATTATATTATTGCACAAAACTTTTTATTCCTAAAACTGATCACTACAATCCTTTATTATGTGCTAATTTTAATATCTGAGTGTTATAGAAATGATTTTAGTTGACAAATGTGGTCCCTAAAATTATTTGAAAATGTTGAAAATTCGTTGCATAATACGTTGTGTATTTTTTTTCTCCTTTTCTGTTTAGGGTGTGATGGTGAAACTTGGACCAGTTGCAGCCCTTTCTATAACCATTTCATAAATAAATTTATAAGCAAATCAAACAATTTTTAATTTAACCTTGATATGCCACCTAAAGTCGTAACTTCAAACTGCGAATACGTGTAGAGAGCCAAAATTTGGTTCCAAAATATGGCTCAGGCCTCGAAATTGGGATGTTTGGGATATTTTGAAAACTGCAGGGGAGTTTGTGGAAAATGTGACTCACTACCCCTTGCATTACTTGGCATATAATGGGTATAAAAAATCGTAATTTCAAACTGCGAATACGTGCAGAGAGCCAGAATTTGGCTCCAAAATGTGAATCAGGCCTTAAAATTGGGATGTTTGGGATATTTTGAAAACTGCAGGGGGGATTGCACCGTATGTTACCAAACGCCGCTTTCAGGACTTAGCATATGTTGGGTATAAAAAAGTCGCAATTTTAAACTGCGAATACGTGCAGAGAGCCAGAATTTGGCTCCAAAATACGGCTCAGGCCTCGAAATTGGGATATTTGGGATATTTTGAAAACTGCAGGGAGGTTTCGGACATATGTGACCCAACGCCGCTTTCAGTACTTGGTATATGTTGCGTATATAAAGTCGTAATTTTAAACTGCCAATACGTGCAGAGAGCCAGAATTTTGCTCCAAACTATGGTTCAGGCATCGAAATTAGCATGTTTGGGATATTTTGAAAACTGCAGGGAGGTTCGGGACAAATGTGACCAAACGCCGCATTCAGTACTTGGCATTTGTTGGGTATAAAAAGTCGTAATTTCAAACTGCAAATACGTGCTGTGAGCCAGAATTTGGCTCCAAAATATGGCTCAGGCCTCAAAATTTAGATGTTTAGGATATTTTGAAAACTTCAGAGGAGATTGGGACAAATTTGACCAAACGGCGGTTTCAGTACTTGGCATATGTTGAGTATTAAATTCGCAATTTCAAACTGCGAATACGTGCAGAGACCCAGAATTTGGATCCAAATTATGGCTCCGGCCTCTAAATTGGGATATTTGGGATATTTTTGAAAACTGCATGGGAGTTTGTGCCAAATGTGACTCAATGCCGCTCTCAGAACTTGGCATATGTTGGGTATAAAAAGTCGTAATTTCAAACTGTGAATACGTGCAGAGCACCAGAATTTGGCTCCAAAATATGCCTCAGGCATCGAAATTGGGATATTTGGGATATTTTGAAAACTGCAGGGAGGTTTGGGACATTTGTGACCAAACGCCGCTTCCAATACTTGGCATATGTTGGATACAAAAAGTCGTAATTTCAAACTGCGAGTACGTGCAAAGAGGCAAAATTTGGCTCCAAAATATGGCTCAGGCCTCGAAATAGAGATATTTGGGATATTTTGAAAACTGTAGGGGGGGGTGGTTTGGGACAAATGTCACCAAACGCCGCTTTCAGTACTTGGCATATGTTGGGTATAAAAAAGTCGTAATTTCAAACTGCGAATACGTGCAGAGAACCAGAATTTGGCTCCTAAATAAGGCTCAGGTCTCGAAATTGGGATGTTTGGGATATTTTGAAAACTGCAGGGGGGTTTGCGACAAATTTCACCAAACGCCACTTTCAGTACTTGGCATATGTTGGGTATAAAAAAGTCGTAATTTCAAACTGTGAATACATGCAGAGAGCCAGAATTTGGCTCCAAAATATAGCTCAGGCCTTAAAATTGGGATATTTTGGATATTTCGAAAACTGCAGGGGAGTTTGTGCGAAATGTGACTCACTGCCGCTTACAGGACTTGGCATATGCTGGGTATAAAATGTCGTAATTTCAAACCGCGAATACGTGCATAGAGCCAGAATTTCGCTCCAAAATATTGCTCAGGCCTCGAAATTGGGATGTTTGAGATATTTTGAAAACTGCAGGGGGGGTATTGGCTCCAAAATGTGAATCAGGCCTTAAAATTGGGATGTTTGGGATATTTTGAAAACCGCAGGGAGGTTTGGGACAAATGTGACTCACTACCGCTTTCAGTACTTCGCACATATTGGGTATAAAAAATCGTAATTTCAAACTACGAATACGTGCAGAGAGCCAGAATTTGGCTACAAAATGTGAATCAAGCCTTAAAATTGGGATGTTTGGGATATTTGGAAAACTGCAAGGGGGATTGGGCCAAATGTGACCAAACGCCGCTTTCAGGGCTTGGCATATGTTGGGTATAAAAAAGTCGCAATTTTAAACTGCGAATACGTGCAGAGAGCTAGAATTTGGCTCCAAAATACGGCTCAGGCCTCGAAATTGGGATATTTGGGATATTTCGAAAACTGCAGACGGAGTTTGTGCAGAATGTGACTAACTGCCCCTTTCAGGACTTAGCATATGTTGGGTATAAAAATTCGTAATTTCAATCTGAGAATACGTGCATAGAGCCAGAATTTGGCTCCAAAATATGGCTCAGGCCTCGAAATTGGGATGTTTGGGATATTTTGAAAACTGCAGGGGGGGTTTGGGACAAATGTGACCAAACGCCGCTTTCAGTACTTGGCATATGTTGGGCATAAAAAAGTCGTAATTTCAAACTGCGAATACGTGCAGAAAGCTAGAATTTGGCTCCAAAATATTGTTCAGGCCTCGAAATTGGGATATTTGGGATATTTCGAAAACTGCTTGGGAGTTTGTGCGAAATGTGACTCACTGCCGCTTACAGGACTTGGCATATGCTGGGTATAAAATATCGTAATTTCAAACCGCGAATACGTGCATAGGGCCAGAATTTCGCTCCAAAATATTGCTCAGGCCTCGAAATTGGGATGTTTGAGATATTTTGAAAACTGCAGGGGGGGTATTGGCTCCAAAATGTGAATCAGGCCTTAAAATTGGGATGTTTGGGATATTTTGAAAACTGCAGGGAGGTTTGGGACAAATGTGACTCACTACCGCTTTCAGTACTTCGCATATATTGGGTATAAAAAATCGTAATTTCAAACTACGAATACGTGCAGAGAGCCAGAATTTGGCTACAAAATGTGAATCAAGCCTTAAAATTGGGATGTTTGGGTTATTTGGAAAACTGCAAGGGGGATTGGGCCAAATGTGACCAAACGCCGCTTTCAGGGCTTGGCATATGTTGGGTATAAAAAAGTAGCAATTTTAAACTGCGAATACGTGCAGAGAGCCAGAATATGGCTCCAAAATACGGCTCAGGCCTCGAAATTGGGATATTTGGGATATTTCGAAAACTGCAGGGGAGTTTGTGCAAAATGTGACTAACTGCCGCTTTCAGGACTTAGCATATGTTGGGTATAAAAAGTCGTAATTTCAATCTGCGAATACGTGCATAGAGCCAGAATTTGGCTCCAAAATATGGCTCTGTGTTTGAAATTGGGATGTTTTGGATATTTTGAAAAGTGCAGGGAGGTTTGGGACAAATGTGACGAAACGCCGCTTTCAGTACTTGGCATATGTTGGGCATAAAAAAGTCGTAATTTCAAACTGCGAATACGTGCAGAAAGCTAGAATTTGGCTCCAAAATATTGTTCAGGCCTCGAAATTGGGATATTTGGGATATTTCGAAAACTGCTTGGGAGTTTGTGCGAAATGTGACTCACTGCCGCTTACAGGACTTGGCATATGCTGGGTATAAAATATCGTAATTTCAAACCGCGAATACGTGCATAGGGCCAGAATTTCGCTCCAAAATATTGCTCAGGCCTCGAAATTGGGATGTTTGAGATATTTTGAAAACTGCAGGGGGGGTATTGGCTCCAAAATGTGAATCAGGCCTTAAAATTGGGATGTTTGGGATATTTTGAAAAGTGCAGTGAGGTTTGGGACAAATGTGACGAAACGCCGCTTTCAGTACTTGGCATATGTTGGGTATATAAATTCGTAATTTCACACTGCGAACACGTGCATAGAGCCAGAATTTGGCTCTAAAATATGGCTCATGCCTCGATATTGGGATGTTTGGGATATTTTGAAAACTGCAGGGGGGGGGGGGTTTGGGACAAATGTGACCAAACTCCGCTTTCCGTACGTGGCTTATGTTGGGTATAAAAAAGTCGTAATTTCAAACTGCAAATACGTGCAGAGAGCCAGAGTTTGGCTCCAAAATTTTTTTTCTCAGGCCTCGAAATTGGGATGTTTGGGATATTTCGAAAACTGTAGGGGAGTTTGTGCAAAATGTGACTCACTGCCGCTTTCAGTTCTTGGCATATGTTGGGTATAAAAATCGTAATATCAAACTGCGAATACGAGCAGAGAGCCAGAATTTGGCTCCAAAATATGACTCAGGTCTCGATATTGTGATGTTTGGGATATTTTAAAAACTGCAGGGGGGGTTTGGGACAAATGTGACCAAACGCCGCTTTCAGTACTTGGCACATGGTGGGCATAAAAAAGTCGTAATTTCAAACTGCGAATACGTGCAGAAAGCTAGAATTTGGCTCCAAAATATTGTTCAGGCCTCGAAATTGGGATATTTGGGATATTTAAAAAACTGCAGGGGAATTTGGGACAAATGTGACTCACTGCCGCTTTCAGGACTTGGCATATGTTGGGTATAAAATATCGTAATTTCAAACCGCGAATACGTGCATAAAGCCAGAGATTTTCTCCAAAATATGGCTCAGGCCTTGAAATTGGGATGTTTGGGATATTTTGAAAACTGCAGGGAGGTTTGGGACAAATGTGACGAAACGCCACTTTCAGTACTTGGCATATGTTGGGTATATAAATTCGTAATTTCAAACGGCGAATACGTGCAGAGAGCCAAAATTTGGCTCCAAAATATGGCTCATGCCTCGAAATTGGGATGTTTGGAATATTTTGAAAACTGCAGGGAGGTTTGGAACATATGTGACCAAATGCCACTTTCAGTACTTGGCATATGTTTGCTATAAAAAGTCGTAATTTCAAACTCCGAATACGTGCAGAGAGCCAGAATTTGGCTCCAAAATATGGCTCAGGCCTTGAAATTGGGATGTTTGGGATATTTTGAAAACTGCGGGGGGGGGGTGGTTTGGGACAAATGTTACCAAACGCCGTGTTCAGTACTTGGCATGTTGAGTATAAAAAAGTCGTAATTTCAAACTGCGAATACGTGCAGAGAGCCAGAATTTGGTTCCAAAATATGACTCAGGCCTCGAAATTAGGATATTTGGGATATTTCGAAAATTGCAGGGAGGTTTGGGACAAATGTGACAAAACGGCGCTTTCAGTACTTCGCATATGTTGGGTATAAAAAAGTCGTAATTTCAAATGGCGAATACGTGCAGAGAGCCAGAATTTGGCTCCAAAATGTGAATCAGGCCTTAAAATTGGGATGTTTGGGATATTTTGAAAACTGCATGGAGGTTTGGGACAAATGTGACTCACTACCGCTTTCAGTACTTCGCATATGTTGGGTATAAAAAAGTCGCAGTTTTAAACTGCGAATACGTGCAGAGAGCCAGAATTTGGCTCCAAAATACGGCTCAGGCCTCGAAATTGGGATATTTGGGATATTTCGAAAACTGCAGAGGGAGTTTGTGCAGAATGTGACTAACTGCCCCTTTCAGGACTTAGCATATGTTGGGTATAAAAATTCGTAATTTCAATCTGCGAATACGTGCATAGAGCCAGAATTTGGCTCCAAAATATGGCTCAGGCCTCGAAATTGGGATGTTTGGAATATTTGGAAAACTGCAGGAAGGTTTGGGACAAATGTGACGAAACGCCGCTTTCAGTTTTTGGCATATGTTGGGTATATAAATTCGTAATTTCAAACTGCGAATACGTGCAGAGAGCCAGTATTTGGCTCCAAAATATGGCTCATGCCTCGAAATTGGGATGTTTGGGATATTTTAAAAACTGCAGGGGGTGGGGGTTTGGGACAAATGTGACCAAACTCCGATTTCAGTACTTGGCATATGTTGGGTATAAAAATAGTAATATCAAACTGCGAATACGTGCAGAGAGCCAGAATTTGGCTCCAAAATATGGCTCAGGCCTCAAAATTAGGATATTTAGGATATTTCGAAAACTGCTGGGAGGTTTGGGACATATGTAACCAATCGCCGCTTTCAGTACCTGGCATATGTTGGGTATGAAAAAGTCGTAATTTCAAACTGCGAATACGTGCATAGAGCCAGAATTTGGCTCCAAAATATGGCTCATGCCTCGAAATTGGGATGTTTGGAATATTTTGAAGACTGCAGGGAGGTTTGGGACATATGTGACCAAATGCCACTTTCAGTACTTGGCATATGTTTGGTATAAAAAGTCGTAATTTCAAACTTCGAATACGTGCAGAGAGCCAGAATTTGGCTCCAAAATATTGTTCAGGCCTCGAAATTGGGATATTTGGGATATTTCGAAAACTGCAGGGGAGTTTGTGCGAAATGTGACTCACTGCCGCTTTCAGGACTTGGCATATGTTGGGTATAAAATGTCGTAATTTCAAACCGCGAATACGTGCATAGAGCCAAAATTGGGTTCCAAAATATGACTCAGGCCTCTAAATTGGGATGTTTGGGATATTTTGAAAACTGCAGGTTTTTTTTGGACAAATGTGACCAAACGCCGCGTTCAGTACTTGGCATATGTTGGGTATAAAAAAGTTGTAATTTCAAACTGCGAATACGTGCAGAGAGCCAGAATATGGCTCCAAAATACGGCTCAGGCCTCGAAATTGGGATATTTGGGATATTTCGAAAACTGCAGGGGAGTTTGTGCAAAATGTGACTAACTACCGCTTTCAGGACTTAGCATATGTTGGGTATAAAAAGTCGTAATTTCAATCTGCGAATACGTGCATAGAGCCAGAATTTGGCTCCAAAATATGGCTCTGTGTTTGAAATTGGGATGTTTGGGATATTTTGAAAAGTGCAGTGAGGTTTGGGACAAATGTGACGAAACGCCGCTTTCAGTACTTGGCATATGTTGGGTATATAAATTCGTAATTTCACACTGCGAACACGTGCATAGAGCCAGAATTTGGCTCTAAAATATGGCTCATGCCTCGATATTGGGATGTTTGGGATATTTTGAAAACTGCAGGGGGGGGGGGGGTTTGGGACAAATGTGACCAAACTCCGCTTTCCGTACGTGGCTTATGTTGGGTATAAAAAAGTCGTAATTTCAAACTGCAAATACGTGCAGAGAGCCAGAGTTTGGCTCCAAAATTTTTTTTCTCAGGCCTCGAAATTGGGATGTTTGGGATATTTCGAAAACTGTAGGGGAGTTTGTGCAAAATGTGACTCACTGCCGCTTTCAGTTCTTGGCATATGTTGGGTATAAAAATCGTAATATCAAACTGCGAATACGAGCAGAGAGCCAGAATTTGGCTCCAAAATATGACTCAGGTCTCGATATTGTGATGTTTGGGATATTTTAAAAACTGCAGGGGGGGTTTGGGACAAATGTGACCAAACGCCGCTTTCAGTACTTGGCACATGGTGGGCATAAAAAAGTCGTAATTTCAAACTGCGAATACGTGCAGAAAGCTAGAATTTGGCTCCAAAATATTGTTCAGGCCTCGAAATTGGGATATTTGGGATATTTAAAAAACTGCAGGGGAATTTGGGACAAATGTGACTCACTGCCGCTTTCAGGACTTGGCATATGTTGGGTATAAAATATCGTAATTTCAAACCGCGAATACGTGCATAAAGCCAGAGATTTTCTCCAAAATATGGCTCAGGCCTTGAAATTGGGATGTTTGGGATATTTTGAAAACTGCAGGGAGGTTTGGGACAAATGTGACGAAACGCCACTTTCAGTACTTGGCATATGTTGGGTATATAAATTCGTAATTTCAAACGGCGAATACGTGCAGAGAGCCAAAATTTGGCTCCAAAATATGGCTCATGCCTCGAAATTGGGATGTTTGGAATATTTTGAAAACTGCAGGGAGGTTTGGAACATATGTGACCAAATGCCACTTTCAGTACTTGGCATATGTTTGCTATAAAAAGTCGTAATTTCAAACTCCGAATACGTGCAGAGAGCCAGAATTTGGCTCCAAAATATGGCTCAGGCCTTGAAATTGGGATGTTTGGGATATTTTGAAAACTGCGGGGGGGGGTGGTTTGGGACAAATGTTACCAAACGCCGTGTTCAGTACTTGGCATGTTGAGTATAAAAAAGTCGTAATTTCAAACTGCGAATACGTGCAGAGAGCCAGAATTTGGTTCCAAAATATGACTCAGGCCTCGAAATTAGGATATTTGGGATATTTCGAAAATTGCAGGGAGGTTTGGGACAAATGTGACAAAACGGCGCTTTCAGTACTTCGCATATGTTGGGTATAAAAAAGTCGTAATTTCAAATGGCGAATACGTGCAGAGAGCCAGAATTTGGCTCCAAAATGTGAATCAGGCCTTAAAATTGGGATGTTTGGGATATTTTGAAAACTGCATGGAGGTTTGGGACAAATGTGACTCACTACCGCTTTCAGTACTTCGCATATGTTGGGTATAAAAAAGTCGCAGTTTTAAACTGCGAATACGTGCAGAGAGCCAGAATTTGGCTCCAAAATACGGCTCAGGCCTCGAAATTGGGATATTTGGGATATTTCGAAAACTGCAGAGGGAGTTTGTGCAGAATGTGACTAACTGCCCCTTTCAGGACTTAGCATATGTTGGGTATAAAAATTCGTAATTTCAATCTGCGAATACGTGCATAGAGCCAGAATTTGGCTCCAAAATATGGCTCAGGCCTCGAAATTGGGATGTTTGGAATATTTGGAAAACTGCAGGAAGGTTTGGGACAAATGTGACGAAACGCCGCTTTCAGTTTTTGGCATATGTTGGGTATATAAATTCGTAATTTCAAACTGCGAATACGTGCAGAGAGCCAGTATTTGGCTCCAAAATATGGCTCATGCCTCGAAATTGGGATGTTTGGGATATTTTAAAAACTGCAGGGGGTGGGGGTTTGGGACAAATGTGACCAAACTCCGATTTCAGTACTTGGCATATGTTGGGTATAAAAATAGTAATATCAAACTGCGAATACGTGCAGAGAGCCAGAATTTGGCTCCAAAATATGGCTCAGGCCTCAAAATTAGGATATTTAGGATATTTCGAAAACTGCTGGGAGGTTTGGGACATATGTAACCAATCGCCGCTTTCAGTACCTGGCATATGTTGGGTATGAAAAAGTCGTAATTTCAAACTGCGAATACGTGCATAGAGCCAGAATTTGGCTCCAAAATATGGCTCATGCCTCGAAATTGGGATGTTTGGAATATTTTGAAGACTGCAGGGAGGTTTGGGACATATGTGACCAAATGCCACTTTCAGTACTTGGCATATGTTTGGTATAAAAAGTCGTAATTTCAAACTTCGAATACGTGCAGAGAGCCAGAATTTGGCTCCAAAATATTGTTCAGGCCTCGAAATTGGGATATTTGGGATATTTCGAAAACTGCAGGGGAGTTTGTGCGAAATGTGACTCACTGCCGCTTTCAGGACTTGGCATATGTTGGGTATAAAATGTCGTAATTTCAAACCGCGAATACGTGCATAGAGCCAAAATTGGGTTCCAAAATATGACTCAGGCCTCTAAATTGGGATGTTTGGGATATTTTGAAAACTGCAGGTTTTTTTTGGACAAATGTGACCAAACGCCGCGTTCAGTACTTGGCATATGTTGGGTATAAAAAAGTTGTAATTTCAAACTGCGAATACGTGCAGAGAGCCAGAATATGGCTCCAAAATACGGCTCAGGCCTCGAAATTGGGATATTTGGGATATTTCGAAAACTGCAGGGGAGTTTGTGCAAAATGTGACTAACTACCGCTTTCAGGACTTAGCATATGTTGGGTATAAAAAGTCGTAATTTCAATCTGCGAATACGTGCATAGAGCCAGAATTTGGCTCCAAAATATGGCTCTGTGTTTGAAATTGGGATGTTTGGGATATTTTGAAAAGTGCAGTGAGGTTTGGGACAAATGTGACGAAACGCCGCTTTCAGTACTTGGCATATGTTGGGTATATAAATTCGTAATTTCACACTGCGAACACGTGCATAGAGCCAGAATTTGGCTCTAAAATATGGCTCATGCCTCGATATTGGGATGTTTGGGATATTTTGAAAACTGCAGGGGGGGGGGGTTTGGGACAAATGTGACCAAACTCCGCTTTCCGTACGTGGCTTATGTTGGGTATAAAAAAGTCGTAATTTCAAACTGCAAATACGTGCAGAGAGCCAGAGTTTGGCTCCAAAATTTTTTTTCTCAGGCCTCGAAATTGGGATGTTTGGGATATTTCGAAAACTGTAGGGGAGTTTGTGCAAAATGTGACTCACTGCCGCTTTCAGTTCTTGGCATATGTTGGGTATAAAAATCGTAATATCAAACTGCGAATACGAGCAGAGAGCCAGAATTTGGCTCCAAAATATGACTCAGGTCTCGATATTGTGATGTTTGGGATATTTTAAAAACTGCAGGGGGGGTTTGGGACAAATGTGACCAAACGCCGCTTTCAGTACTTGGCACATGGTGGGCATAAAAAAGTCGTAATTTCAAACTGCGAATACGTGCAGAAAGCTAGAATTTGGCTCCAAAATATTGTTCAGGCCTCGAAATTGGGATATTTGGGATATTTAAAAAACTGCAGGGGAATTTGGGACAAATGTGACTCACTGCCGCTTTCAGGACTTGGCATATGTTGGGTATAAAATATCGTAATTTCAAACCGCGAATACGTGCATAAAGCCAGAGATTTTCTCCAAAATATGGCTCAGGCCTTGAAATTGGGATGTTTGGGATATTTTGAAAACTGCAGGGAGGTTTGGGACAAATGTGACGAAACGCCACTTTCAGTACTTGGCATATGTTGGGTATATAAATTCGTAATTTCAAACGGCGAATACGTGCAGAGAGCCAAAATTTGGCTCCAAAATATGGCTCATGCCTCGAAATTGGGATGTTTGGAATATTTTGAAAACTGCAGGGAGGTTTGGAACATATGTGACCAAATGCCACTTTCAGTACTTGGCATATGTTTGCTATAAAAAGTCGTAATTTCAAACTCCGAATACGTGCAGAGAGCCAGAATTTGGCTCCAAAATATGGCTCAGGCCTTGAAATTGGGATGTTTGGGATATTTTGAAAACTGCGGGGGGGGGGGTGGTTTGGGACAAATGTTACCAAACGCCGTGTTCAGTACTTGGCATGTTGAGTATAAAAAAGTCGTAATTTCAAACTGCGAATACGTGCAGAGAGCCAGAATTTGGTTCCAAAATATGACTCAGGCCTCGAAATTAGGATATTTGGGATATTTCGAAAATTGCAGGGAGGTTTGGGACAAATGTGACAAAACGGCGCTTTCAGTACTTCGCATATGTTGGGTATAAAAAAGTCGTAATTTCAAATGGCGAATACGTGCAGAGAGCCAGAATTTGGCTCCAAAATGTGAATCAGGCCTTAAAATTGGGATGTTTGGGATATTTTGAAAACTGCATGGAGGTTTGGGACAAATGTGACTCACTACCGCTTTCAGTACTTCGCATATGTTGGGTATAAAAAAGTCGCAGTTTTAAACTGCGAATACGTGCAGAGAGCCAGAATTTGGCTCCAAAATACGGCTCAGGCCTCGAAATTGGGATATTTGGGATATTTCGAAAACTGCAGAGGGAGTTTGTGCAGAATGTGACTAACTGCCCCTTTCAGGACTTAGCATATGTTGGGTATAAAAATTCGTAATTTCAATCTGCGAATACGTGCATAGAGCCAGAATTTGGCTCCAAAATATGGCTCAGGCCTCGAAATTGGGATGTTTGGAATATTTGGAAAACTGCAGGAAGGTTTGGGACAAATGTGACGAAACGCCGCTTTCAGTTTTTGGCATATGTTGGGTATATAAATTCGTAATTTCAAACTGCGAATACGTGCAGAGAGCCAGTATTTGGCTCCAAAATATGGCTCATGCCTCGAAATTGGGATGTTTGGGATATTTTAAAAACTGCAGAGGGTGGGGGTTTGGGACAAATGTGACCAAACTCCGATTTCAGTACTTGGCATATGTTGGGTATAAAAATAGTAATATCAAACTGCGAATACGTGCAGAGAGCCAGAATTTGGCTCCAAAATATGGCTCAGGCCTCAAAATTAGGATATTTAGGATATTTCGAAAACTGCTGGGAGGTTTGGGACATATGTAACCAATCGCCGCTTTCAGTACCTGGCATATGTTGGGTATGAAAAAGTCGTAATTTCAAACTGCGAATACGTGCATAGAGCCAGAATTTGGCTCCAAAATATGGCTCATGCCTCGAAATTGGGATGTTTGGAATATTTTGAAGACTGCAGGGAGGTTTGGGACATATGTGACCAAATGCCACTTTCAGTACTTGGCATATGTTTGGTATAAAAAGTCGTAATTTCAAACTTCGAATACGTGCAGAGAGCCAGAATTTGGCTCCAAAATATTGTTCAGGCCTCGAAATTGGGATATTTGTGATATTTCGAAAACTACAGGGGAGTTTGTGCAAAATGTGACTAACTGCCTCTTTTAGGACATAGCATGTGTTGGGTATAAAAATTCGTAATTTCAATCTGCAAATACGTGCATAGAGTCAGAATTTGGCTCCAAAATATGGCTCAGGCCTCGAAATTGGGATGTTTGGGATATTTTGAAAACTGCAGGGATGTTTGGGACAAATGTGACGAAGCGCCGCTTTCAGTACTTGGCATATGTTGGGTATATAAATTCGTTATTTGAAACTGCGAATACATGCAGAGAGCCAAAATTTGGCTCGAAAATGTAGCTAATGCCTCGAAATTGGGATGTTTGTGATATTTTGAAAACTGCAGGGGGGATTGAGACAAATGTGACCAAACGCCGCTGTCACTACTTGGCATATGTTGGGTATAAAATGTCGTAATTTCAAACCGCGAATGCGTGCATAGAGCCAGAATTCGGCTTCAAAATATGGCTCAGGCCTTAAAATTAGGATGTTTGGGATATTTTGAAAACTGCAGGGTTTTTTTGGACAAATGTGACCAAACGCCGCGTTCAGTTCTTGGCATATGTTGGGTATAAAAAAGTTGTTACTTCAAACAGCGAATACGTGCAGAGAGACAGAATATGGCTCCAAAATACGGCTCAGGCCTCGAAATTGGGATATTTGGGATATTTCGAAAACTGCAGGGGAGTTTGTGCAAAATGTGACTCACTGCCGCTTTCAGTACTTGGCATATGTTGGGTATAAAAATCGTAATATCAAACTGCGAATACGAGCAGAGAGCCAGAATTTGGCTCCAAAATATGACTCAGGCCTCGATATTGTGATGTTTGGGTTATTTTGAAAACTGCTGGGAGGTTTGGGACAAATGCAACCAAACGCCGCTTTCAGTACTTGGCATATGTTGGGAATAAAAAAGTGGTAATTTCAAACTGCGAATACGTGCAGAGAGCCAGAATTTGGCTCCAAAATATAGCTCAGGCCTCAAAATTGGGATATTTGGGATATTTTGAAAACTGCAGGGGAGTTTGTGCGAAATGTGACTCACTGCCGCTTTCAGGACTTGGCAAATGTTTGGTATAAAATGTCGTAATTTCAAACCGCGAATACGTGCATAGAGCCAGAATTTGGCTCCAAAATATGGCTCAGGCCTCGAAATTGGGATGTTTTGGATATTTTGAAAACTGCAGGTTTTTTTGGACAAATGTGACAAAACGCCGCGTTCAGTACTTGGCATATGTTGGGTATAAAAAAGTTGTAATTTCAAACTGCGAATACGTGCAGAGAGCCAGAATTTGGCTCCAAAAAACGGCTCAGGCCTCGAAGTTGGGATATTTGGGATATTTCGAAAACTGCAGGGGAGTTTGTGCAAAATGTGACTAACTGCCACTTTCAGGACTTAGCATATGTTGGGTATAAAAAGTCGTAATTTCAATCTGCGAATACGTGCATAGAGCCAGAATTTGGCTACAAAATATGGCTCAGGCCACGAAATTGGAATGTTTGGGATATTTTGAAAACTGCAGGGGAGTTTGTGTTAAATGTGACTAACTGCCACTTTCAGGACTTAGCATATGTTGGGTATAAAAATTCGTAATTTCAATCTGCGAATACGTGCATAGAGCCAGAATTTGGCTCCAAAATATAGCTCTGGCCTCGAAATTGGGATGTTTGGGATATTTTGAAAACTGCAGGGGGGGGGGGTTTGGGACAAATATGACCAAATGCCGCTTTCAGTACTTGGCACATGTTGGGCATAAAAAAGTCGTAATTTCAAACTGCGAATACGTGCAGAAAGCTAGAATTTGGCTCCAAATTATTGTTCAGGCCTCGAAATTGGGATATTTGGGATATTTCGAAAACTGCAGGGGAGTTTGTGCAAAATGTGACTAACTGCCGCTTTCAGGACTTAGCATGTGTTGGGTATAAAAAGTCGTAACTTCAATCTGCGAATACGTGCATAGAGCCAGAATTTGGCTCCAAAATATGGCTGAGGCCTCGAAAGTGGGATGTTTGGGATATTTTGAAAACTGCAGGGAGGTTTGGGACAAATGTGACGAAGCGCCGCTTTCAGTACTTGGCATATGTTGGGTATATAAATTCGTAATTTCAAACTGCGAATACATGCAAAGAGCCAAAATTTGGCTCGAAAATGTAGCTAATGCCTCGAAATTGGGATGTTTGAGATATTTTGAAAACTGCAGGGGGGATTGAGACAAATGTGACCAAACGCCGCTGTCAGTACTTTGCATATGTTGGGTATAAAAAAGTGGTAATTTCAAACTGTGAATACGTGCAGAGAGCCAGAGTTTGGTTCCAAAATATGGATCAGGCCTCGAAATTGGGATGCTTGGGATATTTCAAAAACTGCTGGGGAGTTTGTGCAAAATGTGACTCACTGCCCTTTCAGTACTTGGCATATGTTGGGTATAAAATGTCGTAATTTCAAACGGCGAATATGTGCATAGAGCCAGAATTGGGCTCCAAAATATGGCTCAGGCCTCGAAATTAGGATGTTTGGGATATTCTGAAAACTGCAGTTTTTTTTGGACAAATGTGACCAAACGCCGCATTCAGTACTTGGCATATGTTGGGTATAAAAAAGTTGTAATTTCAAACAGCGAATACGTGCAGAGAAACAGAATATGGCTCCAAAAGACGGCTCAGGCCTCGAAATTGGGATATTTGGGATATTTCGAAAACTGCAGAGGGAGTTTGTGCAGAATGTGACTAACTGCCCCTTTCAGGACTTAGCATATGTTGGGTATAAAAATTCGTAATTTCAATCTGCGAATACGTGCATAGAGCCAGAATTTGGCTCCAAAATATGGCTCAGGCCTCGAAATTGGGATGTTTGGAATATTTGGAAAACTGCAGGAAGGTTTGGGACAAATGTGACGAAACGCCGCTTTCAGTTTTTGGCATATGTTGGGTATATAAATTCGTAATTTCAAACTGCGAATACGTGCAGAGAGCCAGTATTTGGCTCCAAAATATGGCTCATGCCTCGAAATTGGGATGTTTGGGATATTTTAAAAACTGCAGGGGGTGGGGGTTTGGGACAAATGTGACCAAACTCCGATTTCAGTACTTGGCATATGTTGGGTATAAAAATAGTAATATCAAACTGCGAATACGTGCAGAGAGCCAGAATTTGGCTCCAAAATATGGCTCAGGCCTCAAAATTAGGATATTTAGGATATTTCGAAAACTGCTGGGAGGTTTGGGACATATGTAACCAATCGCCGCTTTCAGTACCTGGCATATGTTGGGTATGAAAAAGTCGTAATTTCAAACTGCGAATACGTGCATAGAGCCAGAATTTGGCTCCAAAATATGGCTCATGCCTCGAAATTGGGATGTTTGGAATATTTTGAAGACTGCAGGGAGGTTTGGGACATATGTGACCAAATGCCACTTTCAGTACTTGGCATATGTTTGGTATAAAAAGTCGTAATTTCAAACTTCGAATACGTGCAGAGAGCCAGAATTTGGCTCCAAAATATTGTTCAGGCCTCGAAATTGGGATATTTGGGATATTTCGAAAACTGCAGGGGAGTTTGTGCGAAATGTGACTCACTGCCGCTTTCAGGACTTGGCATATGTTGGGTATAAAATGTCGTAATTTCAAACCGCGAATACGTGCATAGAGCCAAAATTGGGTTCCAAAATATGACTCAGGCCTCTAAATTGGGATGTTTGGGATATTTTGAAAACTGCAGGTTTTTTTTGGACAAATGTGACCAAACGCCGCGTTCAGTACTTGGCATATGTTGGGTATAAAAAAGTTGTAATTTCAAACTGCGAATACGTGCAGAGAGCCAGAATATGGCTCCAAAATACGGCTCAGGCCTCGAAATTGGGATATTTGGGATATTTCGAAAACTGCAGGGGAGTTTGTGCAAAATGTGACTAACTACCGCTTTCAGGACTTAGCATATGTTGGGTATAAAAAGTCGTAATTTCAATCTGCGAATACGTGCATAGAGCCAGAATTTGGCTCCAAAATATGGCTCTGTGTTTGAAATTGGGATGTTTGGGATATTTTGAAAAGTGCAGTGAGGTTTGGGACAAATGTGACGAAACGCCGCTTTCAGTACTTGGCATATGTTGGGTATATAAATTCGTAATTTCACACTGCGAACACGTGCATAGAGCCAGAATTTGGCTCTAAAATATGGCTCATGCCTCGATATTGGGATGTTTGGGATATTTTGAAAACTGCAGGGGGGGGGGGGTTTGGGACAAATGTGACCAAACTCCGCTTTCCGTACGTGGCTTATGTTGGGTATAAAAAAGTCGTAATTTCAAACTGCAAATACGTGCAGAGAGCCAGAATTTGGCTCCAAAATTTTTTTTCTCAGGCCTCGAAATTGGGATGTTTGGGATATTTCGAAAACTGTAGGGGAGTTTGTGCAAAATGTGACTCACTGCCGCTTTCAGTTCTTGGCATATGTTGGGTATAAAAATCGTAATATCAAACTGCGAATACGAGCAGAGAGCCAGAATTTGGCTCCAAAATATGACTCAGGTCTCGATATTGTGATGTTTGGGATATTTTAAAAACTGCAGGGGGGGTTTGGGACAAATGTGACCAAACGCCGCTTTCAGTACTTGGCACATGGTGGGCATAAAAAAGTCGTAATTTCAAACTGCGAATACGTGCAGAAAGCTAGAATTTGGCTCCAAAATATTGTTCAGGCCTCGAAATTGGGATATTTGGGATATTTAAAAAACTGCAGGGGAATTTGGGACAAATGTGACTCACTGCCGCTTTCAGGACTTGGCATATGTTGGGTATAAAATATCGTAATTTCAAACCGCGAATACGTGCATAAAGCCAGAGATTTTCTCCAAAATATGGCTCAGGCCTTGAAATTGGGATGTTTGGGATATTTTGAAAACTGCAGGGAGGTTTGGGACAAATGTGACGAAACGCCACTTTCAGTACTTGGCATATGTTGGGTATATAAATTCGTAATTTCAAACGGCGAATACGTGCAGAGAGCCAAAATTTGGCTCCAAAATATGGCTCATGCCTCGAAATTGGGATGTTTGGAATATTTTGAAAACTGCAGGGAGGTTTGGAACATATGTGACCAAATGCCACTTTCAGTACTTGGCATATGTTTGCTATAAAAAGTCGTAATTTCAAACTCCGAATACGTGCAGAGAGCCAGAATTTGGCTCCAAAATATGGCTCAGGCCTTGAAATTGGGATGTTTGGGATATTTTGAAAACTGCGGGGGGGGGGGGGTGGTTTGGGACAAATGTTACCAAACGCCGTGTTCAGTACTTGGCATGTTGAGTATAAAAAAGTCGTAATTTCAAACTGCGAATACGTGCAGAGAGCCAGAATTTGGTTCCAAAATATGACTCAGGCCTCGAAATTAGGATATTTGGGATATTTCGAAAATTGCAGGGAGGTTTGGGACAAATGTGACAAAACGGCGCTTTCAGTACTTCGCATATGTTGGGTATAAAAAAGTCGTAATTTCAAATGGCGAATACGTGCAGAGAGCCAGAATTTGGCTCCAAAATGTGAATCAGGCCTTAAAATTGGGATGTTTGGGATATTTTGAAAACTGCATGGAGGTTTGGGACAAATGTGACTCACTACCGCTTTCAGTACTTCGCATATGTTGGGTATAAAAAAGTCGCAGTTTTAAACTGCGAATACGTGCAGAGAGCCAGAATTTGGCTCCAAAATACGGCTCAGGCCTCGAAATTGGGATATTTGGGATATTTCGAAAACTGCAGAGGGAGTTTGTGCAGAATGTGACTAACTGCCCCTTTCAGGACTTAGCATATGTTGGGTATAAAAATTCGTAATTTCAATCTGCGAATACGTGCATAGAGCCAGAATTTGGCTCCAAAATATGGCTCAGGCCTCGAAATTGGGATGTTTGGAATATTTGGAAAACTGCAGGAAGGTTTGGGACAAATGTGACGAAACGCCGCTTTCAGTTTTTGGCATATGTTGGGTATATAAATTCGTAATTTCAAACTGCGAATACGTGCAGAGAGCCAGTATTTGGCTCCAAAATATGGCTCATGCCTCGAAATTGGGATGTTTGGGATATTTTAAAAACTGCAGAGGGTGGGGGTTTGGGACAAATGTGACCAAACTCCGATTTCAGTACTTGGCATATGTTGGGTATAAAAATAGTAATATCAAACTGCGAATACGTGCAGAGAGCCAGAATTTGGCTCCAAAATATGGCTCAGGCCTCAAAATTAGGATATTTAGGATATTTCGAAAACTGCTGGGAGGTTTGGGACATATGTAACCAATCGCCGCTTTCAGTACCTGGCATATGTTGGGTATGAAAAAGTCGTAATTTCAAACTGCGAATACGTGCATAGAGCCAGAATTTGGCTCCAAAATATGGCTCATGCCTCGAAATTGGGATGTTTGGAATATTTTGAAGACTGCAGGGAGGTTTGGGACATATGTGACCAAATGCCACTTTCAGTACTTGGCATATGTTTGGTATAAAAAGTCGTAATTTCAAACTTCGAATACGTGCAGAGAGCCAGAATTTGGCTCCAAAATATTGTTCAGGCCTCGAAATTGGGATATTTGTGATATTTCGAAAACTACAGGGGAGTTTGTGCAAAATGTGACTAACTGCCTCTTTTAGGACATAGCATGTGTTGGGTATAAAAATTCGTAATTTCAATCTGCAAATACGTGCATAGAGTCAGAATTTGGCTCCAAAATATGGCTCAGGCCTCGAAATTGGGATGTTTGGGATATTTTGAAAACTGCAGGGATGTTTGGGACAAATGTGACGAAGCGCCGCTTTCAGTACTTGGCATATGTTGGGTATATAAATT
Source organism: Procambarus clarkii (assembly GCF_040958095.1). NCBI lineage: Eukaryota > Metazoa > Arthropoda > Malacostraca > Decapoda > Cambaridae > Procambarus > Procambarus clarkii. The sequence goes on from NC_091172.1 coordinate 1,932,804, forward strand.
CGTTATTTGAAACTGCGAATACATGCAGAGAGCCAAAATTTGGCTCGAAAATGTAGCTAATGCCTCGAAATTGGGATGTTTGTGATATTTTGAAAACTGCAGGGGGGATTGAGACAAATGTGACCAAACGCCGCTGTCACTACTTGGCATATGTTGGGTATAAAATGTCGTAATTTCAAACCGCGAATGCGTGCATAGAGCCAGAATTCGGCTTCAAAATATGGCTCAGGCCTTAAAATTAGGATGTTTGGGATATTTTGAAAACTGCAGGGTTTTTTTGGACAAATGTGACCAAACGCCGCGTTCAGTTCTTGGCATATGTTGGGTATAAAAAAGTTGTTACTTCAAACAGCGAATACGTGCAGAGAGACAGAATATGGCTCCAAAATACGGCTCAGGCCTCGAAATTGGGATATTTGGGATATTTCGAAAACTGCAGGGGAGTTTGTGCAAAATGTGACTCACTGCCGCTTTCAGTACTTGGCATATGTTGGGTATAAAAATCGTAATATCAAACTGCGAATACGAGCAGAGAGCCAGAATTTGGCTCCAAAATATGACTCAGGCCTCGATATTGTGATGTTTGGGTTATTTTGAAAACTGCTGGGAGGTTTGGGACAAATGCAACCAAACGCCGCTTTCAGTACTTGGCATATGTTGGGAATAAAAAAGTGGTAATTTCAAACTGCGAATACGTGCAGAGAGCCAGAATTTGGCTCCAAAATATAGCTCAGGCCTCAAAATTGGGATATTTGGGATATTTTGAAAACTGCAGGGGAGTTTGTGCGAAATGTGACTCACTGCCGCTTTCAGGACTTGGCAAATGTTTGGTATAAAATGTCGTAATTTCAAACCGCGAATACGTGCATAGAGCCAGAATTTGGCTCCAAAATATGGCTCAGGCCTCGAAATTGGGATGTTTTGGATATTTTGAAAACTGCAGGTTTTTTTGGACAAATGTGACAAAACGCCGCGTTCAGTACTTGGCATATGTTGGGTATAAAAAAGTTGTAATTTCAAACTGCGAATACGTGCAGAGAGCCAGAATTTGGCTCCAAAAAACGGCTCAGGCCTCGAAGTTGGGATATTTGGGATATTTCGAAAACTGCAGGGGAGTTTGTGCAAAATGTGACTAACTGCCACTTTCAGGACTTAGCATATGTTGGGTATAAAAAGTCGTAATTTCAATCTGCGAATACGTGCATAGAGCCAGAATTTGGCTACAAAATATGGCTCAGGCCACGAAATTGGAATGTTTGGGATATTTTGAAAACTGCAGGGGAGTTTGTGTTAAATGTGACTAACTGCCACTTTCAGGACTTAGCATATGTTGGGTATAAAAATTCGTAATTTCAATCTGCGAATACGTGCATAGAGCCAGAATTTGGCTCCAAAATATAGCTCTGGCCTCGAAATTGGGATGTTTGGGATATTTTGAAAACTGCAGGGGGGGGGGGTTTGGGACAAATATGACCAAATGCCGCTTTCAGTACTTGGCACATGTTGGGCATAAAAAAGTCGTAATTTCAAACTGCGAATACGTGCAGAAAGCTAGAATTTGGCTCCAAATTATTGTTCAGGCCTCGAAATTGGGATATTTGGGATATTTCGAAAACTGCAGGGGAGTTTGTGCAAAATGTGACTAACTGCCGCTTTCAGGACTTAGCATGTGTTGGGTATAAAAAGTCGTAACTTCAATCTGCGAATACGTGCATAGAGCCAGAATTTGGCTCCAAAATATGGCTGAGGCCTCGAAAGTGGGATGTTTGGGATATTTTGAAAACTGCAGGGAGGTTTGGGACAAATGTGACGAAGCGCCGCTTTCAGTACTTGGCATATGTTGGGTATATAAATTCGTAATTTCAAACTGCGAATACATGCAAAGAGCCAAAATTTGGCTCGAAAATGTAGCTAATGCCTCGAAATTGGGATGTTTGAGATATTTTGAAAACTGCAGGGGGGATTGAGACAAATGTGACCAAACGCCGCTGTCAGTACTTTGCATATGTTGGGTATAAAAAAGTGGTAATTTCAAACTGTGAATACGTGCAGAGAGCCAGAGTTTGGTTCCAAAATATGGATCAGGCCTCGAAATTGGGATGCTTGGGATATTTCAAAAACTGCTGGGGAGTTTGTGCAAAATGTGACTCACTGCCCTTTCAGTACTTGGCATATGTTGGGTATAAAATGTCGTAATTTCAAACGGCGAATATGTGCATAGAGCCAGAATTGGGCTCCAAAATATGGCTCAGGCCTCGAAATTAGGATGTTTGGGATATTCTGAAAACTGCAGTTTTTTTTGGACAAATGTGACCAAACGCCGCATTCAGTACTTGGCATATGTTGGGTATAAAAAAGTTGTAATTTCAAACAGCGAATACGTGCAGAGAAACAGAATATGGCTCCAAAAGACGGCTCAGGCCTCGAAATTGGGATATTTGGGATATTTCGAAAACTGCAGAGGGAGTTTGTGCAGAATGTGACTAACTGCCCCTTTCAGGACTTAGCATATGTTGGGTATAAAAATTCGTAATTTCAATCTGCGAATACGTGCATAGAGCCAGAATTTGGCTCCTAAAATATGGCTCAGGTCCTCGTAATTGGGATGTTTGGAATATTTGGAAAACTGCAGGAAGGTTTGGGACAAATGTGACGAAACGCCGCTTTCAGTACTTTGGCATATGTTGGGTATATAAATTCGTAATTTCAAACTGCGAATACGTGCAGAGAGCCAGTATTTGGCTCCAAAATATGGCTCATGCCTCGAAATTGGGATGTTTGGGATATTTTAAAAACTGCAGGGGGTGGGGGTTTGGGACAAATGTGACCAAACTCCGATTTCAGTACTTGGCATATGTTGGGTATAAAAATAGTAATATCAAACTGCGAATACGTGCAGAGAGCCAGAATTTGGCTCCAAAATATGGCTCAGGCCTCAAAATTAGGATATTTAGGATATTTCGAAAACTGCTGGGAGGTTTGGGACATATGTAACCAATCGCCGCTTTCAGTACCTGGCATATGTTGGGTATGAAAAAGTCGTAATTTCAAACTGCGAATACGTGCATAGAGCCAGAATTTGGCTCCAAAATATGGCTCATGCCTCGAAATTGGGATGTTTGGAATATTTTGAAGACTGCAGGGAGGTTTGGGACATATGTGACCAAATGCCACTTTCAGTACTTGGCATATGTTTGGTATAAAAAGTCGTAATTTCAAACTTCGAATACGTGCAGAGAGCCAGAATTTGGCTCCAAAATATTGTTCAGGCCTCGAAATTGGGATATTTGGGATATTTCGAAAACTGCAGGGGAGTTTGTGCGAAATGTGACTCACTGCCGCTTTCAGGACTTGGCATATGTTGGGTATAAAATGTCGTAATTTCAAACCGCGAATACGTGCATAGAGCCAAAATTGGGTTCCAAAATATGACTCAGGCCTCTAAATTGGGATGTTTGGGATATTTTGAAAACTGCAGGTTTTTTTTGGACAAATGTGACCAAACGCCGCGTTCAGTACTTGGCATATGTTGGGTATAAAAAAGTTGTAATTTCAAACTGCGAATACGTGCAGAGAGCCAGAATATGGCTCCAAAATACGGCTCAGGCCTCGAAATTGGGATATTTGGGATATTTCGAAAACTGCAGGGGAGTTTGTGCAAAATGTGACTAACTACCGCTTTCAGGACTTAGCATATGTTGGGTATAAAAAGTCGTAATTTCAATCTGCGAATACGTGCATAGAGCCAGAATTTGGCTCCAAAATATGGCTCTGTGTTTGAAATTGGGATGTTTGGGATATTTTGAAAAGTGCAGTGAGGTTTGGGACAAATGTGACGAAACGCCGCTTTCAGTACTTGGCATATGTTGGGTATATAAATTCGTAATTTCACACTGCGAACACGTGCATAGAGCCAGAATTTGGCTCTAAAATATGGCTCATGCCTCGATATTGGGATGTTTGGGATATTTTGAAAACTGCAGGGGGGGGGGGGTTTGGGACAAATGTGACCAAACTCCGCTTTCCGTACGTGGCTTATGTTGGGTATAAAAAAGTCGTAATTTCAAACTGCAAATACGTGCAGAGAGCCAGAATTTGGCTCCAAAATTTTTTTTCTCAGGCCTCGAAATTGGGATGTTTGGGATATTTCGAAAACTGTAGGGGAGTTTGTGCAAAATGTGACTCACTGCCGCTTTCAGTTCTTGGCATATGTTGGGTATAAAAATCGTAATATCAAACTGCGAATACGAGCAGAGAGCCAGAATTTGGCTCCAAAATATGACTCAGGTCTCGATATTGTGATGTTTGGGATATTTTAAAAACTGCAGGGGGGGTTTGGGACAAATGTGACCAAACGCCGCTTTCAGTACTTGGCACATGGTGGGCATAAAAAAGTCGTAATTTCAAACTGCGAATACGTGCAGAAAGCTAGAATTTGGCTCCAAAATATTGTTCAGGCCTCGAAATTGGGATATTTGGGATATTTAAAAAACTGCAGGGGAATTTGGGACAAATGTGACTCACTGCCGCTTTCAGGACTTGGCATATGTTGGGTATAAAATATCGTAATTTCAAACCGCGAATACGTGCATAAAGCCAGAGATTTTCTCCAAAATATGGCTCAGGCCTTGAAATTGGGATGTTTGGGATATTTTGAAAACTGCAGGGAGGTTTGGGACAAATGTGACGAAACGCCACTTTCAGTACTTGGCATATGTTGGGTATATAAATTCGTAATTTCAAACGGCGAATACGTGCAGAGAGCCAAAATTTGGCTCCAAAATATGGCTCATGCCTCGAAATTGGGATGTTTGGAATATTTTGAAAACTGCAGGGAGGTTTGGAACATATGTGACCAAATGCCACTTTCAGTACTTGGCATATGTTTGCTATAAAAAGTCGTAATTTCAAACTCCGAATACGTGCAGAGAGCCAGAATTTGGCTCCAAAATATGGCTCAGGCCTTGAAATTGGGATGTTTGGGATATTTTGAAAACTGCGGGGGGGGGGGGGGTGGTTTGGGACAAATGTTACCAAACGCCGTGTTCAGTACTTGGCATGTTGAGTATAAAAAAGTCGTAATTTCAAACTGCGAATACGTGCAGAGAGCCAGAATTTGGTTCCAAAATATGACTCAGGCCTCGAAATTAGGATATTTGGGATATTTCGAAAATTGCAGGGAGGTTTGGGACAAATGTGACAAAACGGCGCTTTCAGTACTTCGCATATGTTGGGTATAAAAAAGTCGTAATTTCAAATGGCGAATACGTGCAGAGAGCCAGAATTTGGCTCCAAAATGTGAATCAGGCCTTAAAATTGGGATGTTTGGGATATTTTGAAAACTGCATGGAGGTTTGGGACAAATGTGACTCACTACCGCTTTCAGTACTTCGCATATGTTGGGTATAAAAAAGTCGCAGTTTTAAACTGCGAATACGTGCAGAGAGCCAGAATTTGGCTCCAAAATACGGCTCAGGCCTCGAAATTGGGATATTTGGGATATTTCGAAAACTGCAGAGGGAGTTTGTGCAGAATGTGACTAACTGCCCCTTTCAGGACTTAGCATATGTTGGGTATAAAAATTCGTAATTTCAATCTGCGAATACGTGCATAGAGCCAGAATTTGGCTCCAAAATATGGCTCAGGCCTCGAAATTGGGATGTTTGGAATATTTGGAAAACTGCAGGAAGGTTTGGGACAAATGTGACGAAACGCCGCTTTCAGTTTTTGGCATATGTTGGGTATATAAATTCGTAATTTCAAACTGCGAATACGTGCAGAGAGCCAGTATTTGGCTCCAAAATATGGCTCATGCCTCGAAATTGGGATGTTTGGGATATTTTAAAAACTGCAGAGGGTGGGGGTTTGGGACAAATGTGACCAAACTCCGATTTCAGTACTTGGCATATGTTGGGTATAAAAATAGTAATATCAAACTGCGAATACGTGCAGAGAGCCAGAATTTGGCTCCAAAATATGGCTCAGGCCTCAAAATTAGGATATTTAGGATATTTCGAAAACTGCTGGGAGGTTTGGGACATATGTAACCAATCGCCGCTTTCAGTACCTGGCATATGTTGGGTATGAAAAAGTCGTAATTTCAAACTGCGAATACGTGCATAGAGCCAGAATTTGGCTCCAAAATATGGCTCATGCCTCGAAATTGGGATGTTTGGAATATTTTGAAGACTGCAGGGAGGTTTGGGACATATGTGACCAAATGCCACTTTCAGTACTTGGCATATGTTTGGTATAAAAAGTCGTAATTTCAAACTTCGAATACGTGCAGAGAGCCAGAATTTGGCTCCAAAATATTGTTCAGGCCTCGAAATTGGGATATTTGTGATATTTCGAAAACTACAGGGGAGTTTGTGCAAAATGTGACTAACTGCCTCTTTTAGGACATAGCATGTGTTGGGTATAAAAATTCGTAATTTCAATCTGCAAATACGTGCATAGAGTCAGAATTTGGCTCCAAAATATGGCTCAGGCCTCGAAATTGGGATGTTTGGGATATTTTGAAAACTGCAGGGATGTTTGGGACAAATGTGACGAAGCGCCGCTTTCAGTACTTGGCATATGTTGGGTATATAAATTCGTTATTTGAAACTGCGAATACATGCAGAGAGCCAAAATTTGGCTCGAAAATGTAGCTAATGCCTCGAAATTGGGATGTTTGTGATATTTTGAAAACTGCAGGGGGGATTGAGACAAATGTGACCAAACGCCGCTGTCACTACTTGGCATATGTTGGGTATAAAATGTCGTAATTTCAAACCGCGAATGCGTGCATAGAGCCAGAATTCGGCTTCAAAATATGGCTCAGGCCTTAAAATTAGGATGTTTGGGATATTTTGAAAACTGCAGGGTTTTTTTGGACAAATGTGACCAAACGCCGCGTTCAGTTCTTGGCATATGTTGGGTATAAAAAAGTTGTTACTTCAAACAGCGAATACGTGCAGAGAGACAGAATATGGCTCCAAAATACGGCTCAGGCCTCGAAATTGGGATATTTGGGATATTTCGAAAACTGCAGGGGAGTTTGTGCAAAATGTGACTCACTGCCGCTTTCAGTACTTGGCATATGTTGGGTATAAAAATCGTAATATCAAACTGCGAATACGAGCAGAGAGCCAGAATTTGGCTCCAAAATATGACTCAGGCCTCGATATTGTGATGTTTGGGTTATTTTGAAAACTGCTGGGAGGTTTGGGACAAATGCAACCAAACGCCGCTTTCAGTACTTGGCATATGTTGGGAATAAAAAAGTGGTAATTTCAAACTGCGAATACGTGCAGAGAGCCAGAATTTGGCTCCAAAATATAGCTCAGGCCTCAAAATTGGGATATTTGGGATATTTTGAAAACTGCAGGGGAGTTTGTGCGAAATGTGACTCACTGCCGCTTTCAGGACTTGGCAAATGTTTGGTATAAAATGTCGTAATTTCAAACCGCGAATACGTGCATAGAGCCAGAATTTGGCTCCAAAATATGGCTCAGGCCTCGAAATTGGGATGTTTTGGATATTTTGAAAACTGCAGGTTTTTTTGGACAAATGTGACAAAACGCCGCGTTCAGTACTTGGCATATGTTGGGTATAAAAAAGTTGTAATTTCAAACTGCGAATACGTGCAGAGAGCCAGAATTTGGCTCCAAAAAACGGCTCAGGCCTCGAAGTTGGGATATTTGGGATATTTCGAAAACTGCAGGGGAGTTTGTGCAAAATGTGACTAACTGCCACTTTCAGGACTTAGCATATGTTGGGTATAAAAAGTCGTAATTTCAATCTGCGAATACGTGCATAGAGCCAGAATTTGGCTACAAAATATGGCTCAGGCCACGAAATTGGAATGTTTGGGATATTTTGAAAACTGCAGGGGAGTTTGTGTTAAATGTGACTAACTGCCACTTTCAGGACTTAGCATATGTTGGGTATAAAAATTCGTAATTTCAATCTGCGAATACGTGCATAGAGCCAGAATTTGGCTCCAAAATATAGCTCTGGCCTCGAAATTGGGATGTTTGGGATATTTTGAAAACTGCAGGGGGGGGGGTTTGGGACAAATATGACCAAATGCCGCTTTCAGTACTTGGCACATGTTGGGCATAAAAAAGTCGTAATTTCAAACTGCGAATACGTGCAGAAAGCTAGAATTTGGCTCCAAATTATTGTTCAGGCCTCGAAATTGGGATATTTGGGATATTTCGAAAACTGCAGGGGAGTTTGTGCAAAATGTGACTAACTGCCGCTTTCAGGACTTAGCATGTGTTGGGTATAAAAAGTCGTAACTTCAATCTGCGAATACGTGCATAGAGCCAGAATTTGGCTCCAAAATATGGCTGAGGCCTCGAAAGTGGGATGTTTGGGATATTTTGAAAACTGCAGGGAGGTTTGGGACAAATGTGACGAAGCGCCGCTTTCAGTACTTGGCATATGTTGGGTATATAAATTCGTAATTTCAAACTGCGAATACATGCAAAGAGCCAAAATTTGGCTCGAAAATGTAGCTAATGCCTCGAAATTGGGATGTTTGAGATATTTTGAAAACTGCAGGGGGGATTGAGACAAATGTGACCAAACGCCGCTGTCAGTACTTTGCATATGTTGGGTATAAAAAAGTGGTAATTTCAAACTGTGAATACGTGCAGAGAGCCAGAGTTTGGTTCCAAAATATGGATCAGGCCTCGAAATTGGGATGCTTGGGATATTTCAAAAACTGCTGGGGAGTTTGTGCAAAATGTGACTCACTGCCCTTTCAGTACTTGGCATATGTTGGGTATAAAATGTCGTAATTTCAAACGGCGAATATGTGCATAGAGCCAGAATTGGGCTCCAAAATATGGCTCAGGCCTCGAAATTAGGATGTTTGGGATATTCTGAAAACTGCAGTTTTTTTTGGACAAATGTGACCAAACGCCGCATTCAGTACTTGGCATATGTTGGGTATAAAAAAGTTGTAATTTCAAACAGCGAATACGTGCAGAGAAACAGAATATGGCTCCAAAAGACGGCTCAGGCCTCGAAATTGGGATATTTGGGATATTTCGAAAACTGCAGGGGAGTTTGTGCAAAATGTGACTAACTGGCGCTTTCAGGACTTAGCATATGTTGGGTATAAAAAGTCGTAATTTCAATCTGCGAATACGTGCATAGAGCCAGAATTTGGCTCTAAAATATGGCTCTGTCCTCGTAATTGGGATGTTTGGGATATTTTGAAAAGTGCAGGGAGGTTTGGGACAAATGTGACGAAACGCCGCTTTCAGTACTTGGCATATGTTGGGTATATAAATTCGTAATTTCACACTGCGAATACGTGCATAGAGCCAGAATTTGGCTCTAAAATATGGCTCATGCCTCGAAATTGGGATGTTTGGGATATTTTGAATACAGCAGGGGGGGGGGGGGTTTGGGACAAATGTGACTAAACTCCGCTTTCAGTACGTGGCTTATGTTGGGTATAAAAAAGTCGTAATTTCAAACTGCAAATACGTGCAGAGAGCCAGAGTTTGGCTCCAAAATTTTTTTTCTCAGGCCTCGTAATTGGGATGTTTGGGATATTTCGAAAACTGCAGGGGAGTTTGTGCAAAATATGACTCACTGCTGCTTTCAGTACTTGGCATATGTTGGGTATAAAAATCGTAATATCAAACTGCGAATACGAGCAGAGAGCCAGAATTTGGCTCCAAAATATGACTCAGGCCTCGATATTGTGATGTTTGGGTTATTTTGAAAACTGCTGGGAGATTTGGGACAAATGCAACCAAACGCCGCTTTCAGTACTTGGCATATGTTGGGTATAAAAAAGTCGTAATTTCAAACAGCGAATACGTGCAGAGAGCCAGATTTTGGCTCCAAAATATAGCTCAGGCCTCAAAATTTGATATTTGGGATATTTCGAAAACTGCAGGGGAGTTTGTGCGAAATGTGACTCAATGCCGCTTTCAGGACTTGGCAAATGTTGGGTATAAAATGTCGTAATTTCAAACCGCGAATACGTGCTTAGAGCCAGAATTCGGCTCCAATATATGTCTCAGGCCTCGAAATTGGGATGTTTTGGATATTTTGAAAACTGCAGTTTTTTTTTGGACAAATGTGACCAAAACGCCGCGTTCAGTACTTGGCATATGTTGGGTATAAAAAAGGTTTAATTTCAAACTGCGAATACGTGCAGAGAGCCAGAATTTGGCTCCAAATTACGGCTCAGGCCTCGAAATTGGGATGTTTGGGATATTTTGAAAACTGCATGGAGGTATGGGACAAATGTGACGAAGCGCCGCTCTCAGTACTTGGCATATGTTGGGTATATAAATTTGTAATTTCAAACTGCGAATACATGCAGAGAGCCAAAATTTGGCTCGAAAATGTAGCTAATGCCTCGAAATTGGGATGTTTGAGATATTTTGAAAACTGCAGGGGGGATTGAGACAAATGTGACCAAACGCCGCTGTCAGTACTTTGCATATGTTGGGTATAAAAAAGTGGTAATTTCAAACTGCGAATACGTGCAGAGAGCCAGAGTTTGTTTCCAAAATATGGATCAGGCCTCGAAATTGGGATGTTTGGGATATTTCAAAAACTGCAGAGGAGTTTGTGCAAAATGTGACTCACTGCCCTTTCAGTACTTTGCATATGTTGGGTATAAAAATCGTAATATCAACCTGCGAATACGTGCAGAGAGCCAGAATTTGGCTCCAAAATATAGCTCAGGCCTCGATATTGTGATGTTTGGGTTATTTTGAAAACTGCTGGGAGGTTTGGGACAAATGCAACGAAACGCCGCTTTCAGTACTTGGCATATGTTGGGAATAAAAAAGTGGTAATTTCAAACTGCGAATACGTGCAGAGAGCCAGAATTTGGCTCCAAAATATAGCTCAGGGCTCAAAATTGGGATATTTGGGATATTTCGAAAACTGCAGGGGAGTTTGTGCGAAATGTGACTCACTGTCGCTTTCAGGACTTGGCAAATGTTGGGTATAAAATGTCGTAATTTCAAACCGCGAATACGTGCATAGAGCCAGAATTTGGCTCCAAAATATGGCTCAGGCCTCGAAATTGGGATGTTTTGGATATTTTGAAAACTGCAGGATTTTTTGGACAAATGTGACAAAACGCCGCGTTCAGTACTTGGCATATGTTGGGTATAAAAAAGTTGTAATTTCAAACTGCGAATACGTGCAGAGAGCCAGAATTTGGCTCCAAAAAACGGCTCAGGCCTCGAAGTTGGGATATTTGGGATATTTCGAAAACTGCAGGGGAGTTTGTGCAAAATGTGACTAACTGCCACTTTCAGGACTTAGCATATGTTGGGTATAAAAAGTCGTAACTTCAATCTGCGAATACGTGCATAGAGCCAGAATTTGGCTCCAAAATATGGCTCAGGCCACGAAATTGGGATGTTTGGGATATTTTGAAAACTGCAGGGGAGTTTGTGTAAAATGTGACTAACTGCCGCTTTCAGGACTTAGCATGTGTTGGGTATAAAAAGTCGTAACTTCAATCTGCGAATACGTGCATAGAGCCAGAATTGGGCTCCAAAATATGGCTCAGGCCTCAAAATTGGGATGTTTGGGATATTTTGAAAACTGCAGGGAGGTTTGGGACAAATGTGACGAAGCGCCGCTTTCAGTACTTGGCATATGTTGGGTATATAAATTCGTAATTTCAAACTGCGAATACATGCAAAGAGCCAAAATTTGGCTCGAAAATGTAGCTAATGCCTCGAAATTGGGATGTTTGAGATATTTTGAAAACTGCAGGGGGGATTGAGACAAATGTGACCAAACGCCGCTGTCAGTACTTTGCATATGTTGGGTATAAAAAAGTGGTAATTTCAAACTGTGAATACGTGCAGAGAGCCAGAGTTTGGTTCCAAAATATGGATCAGGCCTCGAAATTGGGATGCTTGGGATATTTCAAAAACTGCAGGGGAGTTTGTTCAAAATGTGACTCACTGCCCTTTCAGTACTTGGCATATGTTGGGTATAAAATGTCGTAATTTCAAACGGCGAATATGTGCATAGAGCCAGAATTGGGCTCCAAAATATGGCTCAGGCCTCGAAATTAGGATGTTTGGGATATTTTGAAAACTGCAGTTTTTTTTTTGGACAAATGTGACCAAACGCCGCGTTCAGTACTTGGCATATGTTGGGTATAAAAAAGTTGTAATTTCAAACAGCGAATACGTGCAGAGAGACAGAATATGGCTCCAAAAGACGGCTCAGGCCTCGAAATTGGGATATTTGGGATATTTCGAAAACTGCAGGGGAGTTTGTGCAAAATGTGACTAACTGGCGCTTTCAGGACTTAGCATATGTTGGGTATAAAAAGTCGTAATTTCAATCTGCGAATACGTGCATAGAGCCAGAATTTGGCTCTAAAATATGGCTCTGTCCTCGTATTTGGGATGTTTGGGATATTTTGAAAACTGCAGGGGAGTTTGTGTAAAATGTGACTCACTGCCCTTTCAGTACTTGGCATATGTTGGGTATAAAAAAGTCGTAATTTCAAACTGCGAATACGTGCAGACAGCCAGAATTTGGCTCCAAAATATGGCTGATGCCTCGAAATTGGGATGTTTGTGATATTTTGAAAACTGCAGGGGGGGGTTTTGGACAAATGTGACCAAACGCCGCATTCAGTACTTAGCATATGTTGGGAATAAAAAATTCGTAATTTCAAACTGCGAATACGTGCAGAGAGCCAGAATTTGGCTCCAAAATATGGCTCAGGCCTCGAAATTGGGCTATTTGGGAAATTTCGAAAACTGCAAGGGAGTTTGTGCGAAATGTGACTCACTGCCGATTTCAAGACTTGGCATATGTTGGGTATAAAATGTCGTAATTTCAAACCGAGAATATGTGCATAGAGCCAGAATTTGGCTCCAAAAAATGGCTCAGGCCTCGAAATTGGGATGTTTGGGATATTTTGAAAACTGCAGGGGGGGTTTGGGACAAATGTGACCAATCTCCGCTTTCAGTACTTGGCATATATTGGGTATAAAAAATTCGTAATTTCAAACTGCAAATACGTGCAGAGAGCCAGAATTTGGCTCCAAAATATGGCTCAGGCCTCAAAATTGAGATATTTGGGATATTTCGAAAACTGCAGGTAAGTTTGTGCGAAATGTGACGCACTGCCGCTTTCAGGACATGGCATATGTTGGGTATAAAATGTAGTAATTTCAAACTGCGAATACGTGCATAGAGCCAGAATTGGGCTCCAAAATATTGCTCTGGCCTCAAAATTGGGATGTTTGATATATTTTGAGAACTGCAGGGGGGATTTGGGACAAATGTGAGCAAACGCCGCTTTCGGTACTTGGCATATGTTGGGCATAAAAAAGTCGTAATTTCAAATTTCGAATACGTGCAGAAAGCTAGAATTTGGCTCCAAAATATTTTTCAGGCCTCGAAATTCGGATATTTGAGATTTCGAAAACTGCAGGGGAGTTTGTGCGAAATGTGACTCTCTGCCTTTTTCAGGACTTGGCATATGGTGGGTATAAAATGTCGTAATTTCAAACTGCGAATACGTGCATAGAGCCAGAATTTGGCTCCAAAATATGGCTCAGGCCTCGAAATTGGGATGTTTGGGATATTTTGAAAACTGCAGAGGTGGTATGGGACAAATGTGACCAAACGCCGCTTTCAGTACTTGGTATATGTTGGGTATAAAAAAGTCGTAATTTCAAACTGCGAATACGTGCATAGAGCCAGAATTTGGCTCCAAAATATGGCTCAGGCCTCGAAATTGGGATGTTTCGGATATTTTGAAAACTGCATAGGAGGTTTGGTACAAATGTGACCAAACGCCGCTTTCAGTACTTGGTATATGTTTGGTATAAAAAAGTCGTAATTTCAAACTGCGTATACGTGCATAGAGCCAGAATTTGGCTCCAAAATATGGCTCATGCCTCGAAATTGGGATGTTTGGGATATTTTGAAAACTGCAGGGATGGGGGGGGGGGGGTTTGGGACAAATGTGACCAATCTCCGCTTTCAGCACTTGGCATATATTGGGTATAAGAAAGTCGTTATTTCAAACCGCAAATACGTGCAGAGAGCCAGAGTTTGGCTCCAAAATATTTCTCAGGCTTCGATATTGTGATGTTTGGGATATTTTGCAAACTGCAGGGAGGTTTGGGACAAATGTAACCAAACGCAGCTTTCAGTACTTGGCATATGTTTGGTATAAAAAATTCGTAATTTCAAACTGCGAATACGTGCAGAGAGCCAGAATTTGGCTCCAAAATATGGCTCAGGCCTCGAAATTGGGATGTTTGAGATATTTTGAAAACTGCTTGGGGGGTTTGGGACAAATGAGACCAAACGCCGCTTTCGGTACTTAATATATGTTGGGTATAAAATGTCGTAATTTCAAACCGCGAATACGTGCATAGAGCCAGAATTTGGCTCCAAAATATGGCTCAGGCCTCGAAATTGGGAGGTTTGGGATATTTTGAAAACTGCAGGGGGGGGTTTTGGAGAAATGTGACCAAACGCCGCATTCAGTACTTGGCATATGTTGGGTATAAAAAATTCGTAATTTCAAACTGCGAATACGTGCAGAGAGCCAGAATGTGGCTCCAAAATATGGCTCAGGCCTCGAAATTGGGCTATTTGGGAAATTTCGAAAACTGCAGGGGAGTTTGTGCGAAATGTAACACACTGCCGATTTCAAGACTTGGCATATGTTGGGTATAAAATGTCGTAATTTCATACCGCGAATACGTGCATAGAGCCAGAATTTGGCTCCAAAAAATGGCTCAGGCCTCGAAATTGGGATGTTTGGGATATTTTGAAAACTGCAGGGGGGGGGGGGTTGGGGACAAATGTGACCAATATCTTCTTTCAGTACTCGGCATATATTGGGTATAAAAAAGTCGTCATTTCAAACTGCAAATACGTGCAGAGAGCCAGAGTTTGGCTCCAAAATATGGCTCAGGCCTCGAAATTGAGAATTTTGGGATATTTCGAAAACTGCAAGGGAGATTGTGCAAAATGGGACTCACTGCCACTTTCAGTACTTTGCATATGTTGGGTATAAAAATCATAATATCAAACTGCAAACGCGTGCAGAGAGCCAGAATTTGGCTCCAAAATATGGCTCAGGCCTCGATATTGTGATGTTTGGGATATTTTGAAAACTGCAGGGAGGTTTGGGACAAATGTAACCAAACGCCGCTTTCAGTACTTGGCATATGTTGGTATAAAAAATTCGTAATTTCAAACTGCGAATACGTGCAGAGAGCCAGAATTTGGCTCCAAAATTTGGCTCAGGCGTCGAAATTGGTATGTTTGGGATATTTTGAAAACTGCCGGAGGGATTGAGACAAATGTGACCAAACGCCGCTTTCAGTACTTGGCATGTGTTGTGTATAAAAAAGTGGTAATTTCAAACTGCGAATACGGGCACAGAGCCAGAATTTGGCTCCACAATATGGCTCAGGCTTCAAAATTGGGATATTTGGGATATTTCAAAAACTGCAGGTGAGTTTGTGCGAAATGTGACGCAATGCCGCTTCCAGGACTTGGCATATGTTGGGTATAAAATTTCGTAATTTCAAACCGCGAATACGTACATAGAGCCAGAATTTGGCTCCAAAATATGGCTCAGGCCTCGAAATTGGGATGTTTGGGATATTTTGAAAACTGCAGGGAGGTTTGGGACAAATGTAACCAAACGCCGCTTTCAGTACTTGGCATATGTTGGGTATAAAAAATTCGTAATTTCAAACTGCGAATACGTGCAGAGAGCCAGAATTTGGCTCCAAAATATTGCTCAGGCCTCGAAATTGGGATGTTTGGGATATTTCGAAAACTGCAGGGGAGATTGTGCAAAATGTGACTCACTGTCGCTTTCAGTACTTGGCATATGTTGGGTATAAAAATCGTAATATCAAACTGCGAATGCGTGCAGAGAGCCAGAATTTGGCTCCAAAATATGGCTCAGGCCTCGATATTGTGATGTTTGGGATATTTTGAAAACAGCAGGGAGGTTTGGGACAAATGTAACCAAACGCCGCTTTCAGTACTTGGCATATGTTGGGTATAAAAAATTCGTAATTTCAAACTGAGAATACGTGCAAAGAGCAAGAATTTGGCTCCAAAATATGGCTCATGCCTCGAAATTGGGATGTTTGAGATATTTTGAAAACTGCAGGGGGGATTGAGACAAATGTGACCAAACGTCGCTTTCATTACTTGGCATATGTTGGGTATAAAAAAGTGGTAATTTCAAACTGCGAATACGTGCAGAGAGCCAGAATTTGGCTCCAAAATATGGCTCAGGCCTAAAAATTTGGATATTTGGGATATTTGGAAAAGTGCAGGGAGTTTTGGGATAAATGTGACGAAACGCCGCTTTCAATACTAGGCATATGTTCGGTATAAAAAGTCGTAATTTCAAACTTCGAATACGTGCAGAGAGCCAGAATTTGGCTCCAAAATATAGCTCAGGCCTCAAAATTGTGATATTTGAGATATTTCGAAAACTGCAGGGGAGTTTGTGCGAAATGTGACGCACTGCCGCTTTCAGGACTTGGCATATGTTGGGTATAAAATGTCGTAATTTCAAACCGGGAATACGTGCAAAGAGTCAGAATTTGGCTCCAAAATATGGCTCAGGCCTCGAAATTGGGATGTTTGGGATATTTTGAAAACTGCAGAGGGGGTTTGGGACAAATGTGACCAAACGCCGCTTTCGGTACTTAATATATGTTGGGCATAAAAAAGTCGTAATTTCAAACTGCGAATACGAGCAGAAAGCTAGAATTTGGCTCCAAAATATTGTTCAGGCTCCCGAAATTGGTATATGTGGGATATTTCGAAAACTGCAGGGGAGTTTGTTCGAAATTTGACTCACTGCCGCTTTCAGGACTTTGCATATGTTGGGTATAATAAGTCGTAATTTCAAACAGCGAATACGTGCATAGAGCCAGAATTTGGCTCCAAAATATGGCTCAGGCCTCAAAATTGAGATGTTTGGGATATTTTGAAAACTGCAGGGAGGTTTGGGACAAATGTGACGAAATGGTGCTTTCAGTACTTGACATATGTTGGGTATATAAATTCGTAATTTCAAACTGCGAATACGTGCAGAGAGCCAGAATTTGGCTCCAAAATGTGGCTCATGCCTCGAAATTGGGATGTTTGGGATATTTTGAAAACTGCAGGGAGGTTTGGGACAAATGTGACCAAATGCCACTTTCAGTACTTGGCATATGTTGGGTATAAAAAGACGTAATTTCAAACTTCGATTACGTGCAGAGAGCCAGAATTTGGCTCCAAAATATGACTCAGACCTCAAAATTGGGATTTTTGGGATATTTCGAAAACTGCAGGGGAGTTTGTGCGAAATGTGACTCACTGCCGCTTTCAGGACTTGGCATATGTTGGGTATATGAATTCGTAATTTCAAAGTGCGAATACGTGCAGAGAGCCAAAATTTGGCTCCAAAATATGGCTCATGCCTCGAAATTGGGATGTTTTGGGATATTTTGAAAACTGCAGGGGGGGGGGGGTTAGGACAAATGTGACCAATCTTCGCTTTCAGTACTTGGCATATATTGGATATAAAAAAGTCGTAATTTCAAACCGCAAATACGTGCAGAGTGCCAGAGTTTGGCTCCAAAATATGGCTCAGGCTTCAAAATTGGGATATTTGGGATATTTCGAAAACTGCAGGTAAGTTTGTGCGAAATGTGACGCACTGCCGCTTTCAGGACATGGCATATGTTGGGTATAAAATGTAGTAATTTCAAACTGCGAATACGTGCATAGAGCCAGAATTGGGCTCCAAAATATTGCTCAGGCCTCAAAATTGGGATGTTTGAGATATTTTGAAAACAGCAGGGGGGATTTGGGACAAATGTGAGCAAACGCCGCTTTCGGTACTTGGCATATGTTGGGCATAAAAAAGTCGTAATTTCAAATTTCGAATACGTGCATAGAGCCAGAATTTGGCTCCAAAATATGGCTCAGGCCTCGAAATTGGGATGTTTCGGATATTTTGAAAACTGCAGGGGGGGTTTGGGACAAATGTGACCAAACGCCGCTTTCAGTACTTGGTATATGTTGGGCATAAAAATTCGTAATTTCAAACTGCGAATACGTGCATAGAGCCAGAATTTGGCTCCAAAATATGGCTCAGGCCTCGAAATTGGGATGTTTCGGATATTTTGAAAACTGCAGAGGAGGTTTGGTACAAATGTGACCAAACGCCGCTTTCAGTACTTGGTATAAGTTAGGTATAAAAAAGTCGTAATTTCAAACTGCGAATACGTGCATAGAGCCAGAATTTGGCTCCAAAATATGGCTCATGCCTCGAAATTGGGATGTTTGGGATATTTTGAAAACTGCAGGGATGGGGGGGGTTTGGGACAAATGTGACCAATCTCCGCTTTCAGTACTTGGCATATATTGGGTATAAAAAAGTCGTTATTTCAAACCGCAAATACGTGCAGAGAGCCAGAGTTTGGCTCCAAAATATGGCTCAGGCTTCGATATTGTGATGTTTGGGATATTTTGCAAACTGCAGGGAGGTTTGGGACAAATGTAACCAAACGCCGCTTTCAGTACTTGGCATATGTTGGGTATAAAAAATTCGTAATTTCAAACCGCAAATACGTGCAGAGAGCCAGAGTTTCGCTCCAAAATAAGGCTCAGGCTTCAAAATTGGGATATTTGGGATATTTCGAAAACTGCAGGTGAGTTTGTGCGAAATGTGACGCACTGCCGCTTTCAGGACTTGGCATATGTTGGGTATAAAATGTCGTAATTTCAAACCGCGAATACGTGCATAGAGCCAGAATTTGGCTCCAAAATTTGGCTCAGGCCTCGTAATTGGGATGTTTGGGATATTTTGAAAACTGCTGGGAGGTTTTGGACAAATGTAACCAAACGCGACTTTCAGTACTTGGCATATGTTGGGTATAAAAAAGTCGTAATATCAAACTGCGAATACGTGCAGAGAGCCAGAATTTGGCTCCAAAATATTGCTCAGGCCACGAAATTGGGATGTTTGAGATATTTTGAAAACTGCAGAGGGGGTTTGGGACAAATGTGACCAAACGCCACTTTCGGTACTTGGCATATGTTGGGCATAAAAAAGTCGTAATTTCAAACTGCGAATACGTGCAGAAAGCTAGAATTTGGCTCCAAAATATGGCTCAGGCCTCGAAATTGGGATGTTTGGGATATTTTGAAAACTGCCGGGGGGATTGAGACAAATGTGACTCACTGCCGCTTTCAGGACTTGGCATATGTTGGGTATAATAAGTCGTAATTGCAAACAGCGAATACGTGCATAGAGCCAGAATTTGGCTCCAAAATATGGCTCAGGCCTCGAAATTGGGATGTTTGGGATATTTTGAAAACTGCAGGGGAGTTTGTGCGAAATGTGACTCACTGCGCTTTCAGGACTTGGCATATGTTGGGTATAAAATGTCGTAATTTCGAACCGCGAATACGTGCATAAAGCCAGAATTTGGCTCGAAAATATGGCTCAGGCCTAGAAATTGTGATGTTTGGGATATTTTGAAAACTGCAGGGGGAGTTTTGGACAAATGTGACCAAACGCCTCGTTCAGTACTTGGCATATGTTGGGTATAAAAAAGTCGTAATTTCAAACTGCGAATACGTGCATAGATCCAGAATTTGGCTCCAAAATATGGCTCAGGCCTCGAAATTGGGATGTTTGGGATATTTTGAAAACTGCAGGGAGGTATGGGACAAATGTGACCAAATGCCACTTTCAGTACTTGGCATATGTTGGGTATAAAAAAGTCGTAATTTCAAATTGCGAATACGTGCAGAGAGCCATAATTTGGCTCCAAAATATGGCTCAGGCCTCGAAATTGGGATGTTTGGATTATGTTGAAAACTGCAGGGGGGATTGAGAGAAATGTGACCAAACGCCGCTTTCAGTACTTGGCATATGTTGGGTATAAAAAAGTGGTAATTTCAAACTGCGAATACGTGCAGAGAGCCAGAATTTGGCTCCAAAATATGGTTCAGGCCTCAAAATTGGGATATTTGGGATATTTCGAAAACTGTAAGGGAGTTTGTGCAAAATATGCCTCACTGCCGTTTTCTGGACTTTGCATATGTTGGGTATAAAAAGTCGAAATTTCAAACTGCGAATACGTGCATAGAGCCAGAATTTGGCTCCAAAATATTGCTCAGTCCTCGAAATTGGGATGTTTGGGATATTTTGAAAACTGCAGGTTGGGTTTGGGACAAATGTGACCAAACGCCGCTTTCAGTACTTGTCATATGTTTGGTATAAAAAAGTTGTAATTTCAAACTGCGAATACGTGCAGAGAGCCAGAATTTGGCTCCAAAATATGGCTCAGGCCTCAATATTTGGATATTTGGGATATTTCGAAAACTGAAGGCGAGTGTGTGGGAAATGTGAATCACTGCTGTTTTCAGGACTTGGCATATGTTGGGTATAAAATATCGTAATTTCAAACCGCGAATACGTGCATAGAGCCAGAATTTGGCTCCAAAATATGGCTCAGGCCTTGAAATTGGGATGTTTGGGATCTTTTGAAAACTGCATGGGGGGGTTTGGGACAAATGTGACCAAACGCAGCTTTCAGTACTTGGCATATGTTGGGCACAAAAAAGTCGTAATTTCAAACTGCGAATACGTGCAGAAAGCTAGAATTTGGCTCCAAAATATTCTTCAGGCCTCGAAATTGGGATATTTGGGATATTTCGAAAACTGAAAGGGAATTTGTGCGAAATGTGACTCACTGCCGCTTTCAGGACTTGGCATATGTTGGGTATAAAATATCGTAATTTCAAACCGCGAATGCGTGTATAGAGCCAGAATTTGGCTCCAAAATATGGCTCAGGCCTCGAAATAGGGATGTTTGGGATATTTTGAAAACTGCAGGGAGGTTTGGGACAAATGTGAAGAAACGCCGCTTTCAGCACTTGGCATATGTTGGGTATATAAATTCGTAATTTTAAACTGCGAATACGTGCAGAGAGCCAGAATTTGGCTCCAAAATATGGCTCATGCCTTAAAATTGGGATGTTTGGGATATTTTGAAAACTGCAGGGGGGGTTTGGGACAAATGTGACCAAACTCCGCCTTCAGTACTTGGCATATATTGCATATAAAAAAGTCGTAATTTCAAACTGCAAATACGTGCAGAGAGGCAGAGTTTGGCTCCAAAATATGGCTCAGGCCTCGAAATTGGGATGTTTGGAATATTTCGAAAACTGCAGGGGAGTTTGTGCGAAATGTGACTCACTGCCGCTCTTAGGACTGGGCATATGTTGGGTATAAAATGTCGTAATTTCAAACCGCGAATACTTGCATAGAGCCAGAATTTGGCTCCAAAATATTCTTCAGGCCTCGAAATTGGGATATTTGGGATATTTCGAAAACTGAAAGGGAATTTGTGCGAAATGTGACTCACTGCCAATTTCAGGACTTGGCATATGTTGGGTATAAAATATCGTAATTTCTAACCGCGAATGCGTGTATAGAGCCAGAATTTGGCTCCAAAATATATCTCAGGCCTCAAAAATGGATAATTTGGTAAATTTCGAAAACTGCAAGGGAGTTTGTGCGAAATGTGACTCACTGCCGCTTTCAGGACTGGGCATATGTTGGGTATAAAATGACGTAATTTCAAACCGCGAATACGTGCATATAGCCAGAATTTGGCTCCAGAGTATGGCTCAGGCCTCGAAATTTGGATGTTTGGGATATTTTGAAAACTGCAGGGGGGGTTTTGGACAAATGTGACCAAACGCCTCGTTCAGTACTTGGCATATGTTGGGTATAAAAAAAGTCGTAATTTCAAACTGCGAATAAGTGCAGAGAGCCAGAATTTGGCTCCAAAATATGGCTCAGGCCTCGAAATTGGGATACTTGGGATATTTCGAAAACTGCAGAGGAGTTTGTGCGAAATGTGACTCACTGCCGCTCTCAAGACTTGGCATATGTTGGTATAAAATGTTGTAATTTCAAACCGCGAATACGTGCATAGAGCCAGAATTTGGCTCCAAAATATGGCTCAGGCATCGATATTGTGATGTTTGGGATATTTCAAAAACTGCAGGGGAGTTTGTGCAAAATGTGACTCACTGCCGCTCTCAAGACTTGGCATATGTTGGTATAAAATGTTGTAATTTCAAACCGCGAATACGTGCATAGAGCCAGAATTTGGCTCCAAAATATTGCTCAGTCCTCGAAATTGGGATGTTTGGGATATTTTGAAAACTGCAGGGGGGGGGGGGGGTTTGGGACAAATGTGACCAAACGCCGCTTTCAGTACTGGGTATATGTTGGGTATAAAAAAGTTGTAATTTTAAACTGCGAATACGTGCAGAGAGCCAGAGTTTTGCTCCAAAATATGGCGCAGGTCTCGAAATTGGGATGTTTGGGATATTTCGAAAACTGCAAGGGAGTTTGTGCAAAATGTGACTCACTGCCGCTTTCAGTACTTGCCAAATGTTGGGTATAAAAATCGCAATATCAAACTGCGAATACGTGCAGAGAGCCAGAATTTGGCTCCAAAATATGGCTCAGGCCTCGATATTGTGATGTTTGGGATATTTTGAAAACTGCTGGGAGGTTTGGGACAAAAGTGACCAAACGCCGCTTTCAGTACTTGGCATATGTTGGGTATAAAAAAGTGGTAATTTCAAACTGCGAATACGTGCAGAGAGCCAGAATTTGGCTCCAAAATATGTCTCAGGCCTTGAAATTGGGATGTTTGGGATATTTTGAAAACTGCAAGGAGGTTTGGGACAAATTTGACCAAACGCCACTTTCAGTACTTGGCATATGTTGGGTATAAAAATTTGTAATTTCAAACTTCGAATACGTGCTGAGAGCCAAAATTTGGCTCCAAAATATTGCTCAGGCCTCGAAATTGGATTATTTGGGATATTTCGAAAACTGCAGGGGAGTTTGTGCGAAATGTGACTCACTGCCGCTTTCAGGACTTGCCATATGTTGGGTATAAAATATCGTAATTTCAAACCGCGAATACGTGCATAGAGCCAGAAATTGGCTCCAAAATATGGCTCAGGCCTCGAAATTGGGATGTTTTGGATATTTTGAAAACAGCAGGGGGGTTTGGTACAAATGTTACCAAACGCCGCTTTCTGTACTTGGCATATGTTGGGTATATAAATTCGTAATTTCAAATTGCGAATACGTGCAGAGAGCCACAATTTGGCTCCAAAATATGGCTCATACCTCGATATTGGGTTGTTTGGGATATTTTGAAAACTTCAGGGAGGTTTGGGACAAATGTGACCAAACGCCACTTTTAGTACTTGGCATATGTTGGGTATAAAAAATTCGTAATTTCATACTGCAAATACGTGCAGAGAGACAGAATTTGGCTCCAAAATATGGCTTAGGCCTGGATATTGGGATATTTTGGATATTTCGAAAACTGTAGGGGAGTTTGTGCAAAATTTGACTCGCTGCCGCTTTTAGTACTTGGCATATGTTGGGTATAAAAATCGTTATATCTAACTGCGAATACGTGCAGAGAGCCAGAATTTGGCTCCAAAATATGGCTCATACCTCGATATTGGGTTGTTTGGGATATTTTGAAAACTTCAGGGAGGTTTGGGACAAATGTGACCAAACGCCACTTTTAGTACTTGGCATATGTTGGGTATAAAAAATTCGTAATTTCATACTGCAAATACGTGCAGAGAGACAGAATTTGGCTCCAAAATATGGCTCAGGCCTGGATATTGGGATATTTTGGATATTTCGAAAACTGTAGGGGAGTTTGTGCAAAATTTGACTCACTGCCGCTTTTAGTACTTGGCATATGTTGGGTATAAAAATCGTTATATCTAACTGCGAATACGTGCAGAGTGCCAGAATTTAGCTTTAAATTATTGCTCAGTCCTCGAAATTGGGATGTTTGGGATATTTTGAAAACTGCAGGGGGGTTTGGGACAAATATGACCAAACGCCGCTTTCAGAACATGGCATATGTTGGGTATAAAAATTCGTAATTTCAAACTGCGAATACGTGCAGAGAGCTTGAATTTGGCTCCAAAATATGGCTCAGGCCTCGAAAGTAGGATGTTTGGGATATTTTGAAAACTGCAGGGAAGTTTGAGCAAAATGTGACTCACTGCCGCTTTCAGTACTTGGCATATGTTGGGTACAAAAATTCGTAATTTCATACTGTGAATACGTGCAGAGAGCTAGAATTTGGCTCCCAAATATGGCTCAGGCCTCAAAATTGTGATATTTGGGATTTTTCGAAAAATGCAGGGGAGTTTGTGCAAAATGTGACTCACTGCCGCTTTCAGGACTTGGCATATGTTGGGTATATAAATTCGTAATTTCAAACTGCGAATTCGTGCAGAGAGCCACAATTTGGCTCCAAAATATGGCTCATACCTCGATATTGGGTTGTTTGGGATATTTTGAAAACTGCAGGGAGGTGTGGGACAAATGTGACCAAACGCCACTTTTAGTACTTGGCATATGTTGATTATAAAAAGTCGTAATTTCAAATTGCGAATACGTGCAGAGAGCTAGAATTTGGCTCCAAAATATTGCTCAGGCCTCGAAATTGGGATATTTGGGATATTTTGAAAACTGCAGGGTGGATTGAGACAAATGTGACCAAACGCCGCTTTCAGTACTTGGAATATGTTGGGTATAAAATATCGTAATTTCAAACTTCGAATACGTGCAGAGAGACAGAATTTGGCTCCAAAATATTGCTCAGGCCTCGAAATTGGAACATTTGGGATATGTTGAAAACTGCAAGGAGGTTTGGGACAACTTTGACCAAACGCCTCTTTCAGTACTTGGCATATGTTGGGTATAAAAATTCGTAATTTCAAACTTCGAATACGTGCAGAGAGCCAGAATTTGGCTCCAAATTATTGCTCAGGCCTCGAAATTGGGATATTTGGGATATTTCGAAAACTGCAGGGGAGTTTGTGCGAAATGTGACTCACTGCTGCTTTCAGGACTTTGCATATGTTGGGTATATAAATTCGTAATTTCAAACTGCTAATACGTGCATAGAACCAGAATTTGGCTCCAAAATTTGGCTCAGGCCTCGAAATTGGGATGTTTGGGATATTTTGAAAACTGCAGGGAGATTTGGGACAAATGTCACCAAACTCCGCTTTCAGTACGTGGTATATGTTGGGGGAAAAAAAGTCGTAATTTCAAACTGCGAATACGTGCATAGAGCCAGAATTGGGCTCCACAATATGGCTCAGGCCTCGAAATTGGGATGTTTGGGATATTTTGAAAACTGCAGGGGAGTTAGTGCGAAATGTGACTCACTGTCGCTTTCAAGACTTGGCATATGTTGGGTATAAAATGTCGTAATTTCAAAAACCGAATACGTGCAGAGAGCCAGAATTTGGCTCCAAAATATGGCTCAGGCCTCGAAATTGGGATGTTTGGGATATTTTGAAAACTGCAGTGAGGTTTGGGACAAATATGACCAAACGCCACTTTCAGTACTTGGCATATGTTGGGTATACAAA
Source organism: Procambarus clarkii (assembly GCF_040958095.1). Classification (NCBI taxonomy): domain Eukaryota; kingdom Metazoa; phylum Arthropoda; class Malacostraca; order Decapoda; family Cambaridae; genus Procambarus; species Procambarus clarkii. Next base: position 1,958,319 of record NC_091172.1, read on the forward strand.
TTCGTAATTTCAAACTTCGAATACGTGCAGAGAGCCAGAATTGGGCTCCACAATATTGCTCATGCCTCGAAATTGGGATATTTAGGATATTTCGAAAACTGCAGGGGAGTTTGTGCGAAATGTGACTAACTGCCGCTTTCAGGACTTGGCATCTGTTGGGTATAAAATGTCGTAATTTCAAACTGCGAATACGTGCGTAGAGCCAGAATTTGGCTCCAAAATATGGCTCAGGCCTCGACATTGGGATGTTTTGGATATTTTGAAAACTGCAGGGGGGTTTGGGACAAATGTGACCAAACGCCGCATTCAGAACTTGGCATATGTTGGGTATAAAAAGTCGTAATTTCAAACTGCGAATACGTGCAGAGAGCTTGAATTTGGCTCCAAAATATGGCTCAGGCCTCGAAAGTGGGATGTTTGGGATATTTTGAAAACTGCAGGGGGGGTTTTGGACAAATGTGACCAAACGCCGCGTTCAGTACTTGGCATATGTTGGGTATAAAAAAGTCGTAATTTCAAACAGCGAATACGTGCAGAGAGCCAGAATTTGGCTCCAAAATATGGCTCAGGCCTCGAAATTGGGATGTTTGGGATTTTTTGAAAACTGCAGGGAGATTTGGGACAAATGTGACCAAACTCCGCTTTCAGTACTTGGTATATGTTGGGGGAAAAAAAGTCGTAATTTCAAACTGCGAATAGGTGCATAGAGCCAGAATTTGGCTCTAAAATATGGCTCAGGCCTCGAAATTGGGAGGTTTGGGATATTTTGAAAACTGCAGGGTGGATTGAGACAAATGTGACCAAACGCCACTTTCAGTACTTGGCATATGTTGGGTATAAAAAAGTGGTATTTTCAAACTGCGAATACGTGCAGACAGCCAGAATTTGGCTCCAAAATATGTTTCAGGCTTCGAAATTGGGATGTTTGGGATATTTTGAAAACTGCAGGGAGGTTTGGGACAAATTTGACCAAACGCCACTTACAGTACTTGGCATATGTTGTGTATACAAATTCGTAATTTCAAACTTCGAATACGTGCATAGAGCCAGAATTGGGCTCCACAATATGGCTCAGGCCTCGAAATTGGGATGTTTGGGATATTTTGAAAACTGCAGGGAGATTTGGGACAAATGTCACCAAACTCCGCTTTCAGTACGTGGTATATGTTGGGGGAAAAAAAGTCGTAATTTCAAACTGCGAATACGTGCATAGAGCCAGAATTGGGCTCCACAATATGGCTCAGGCCTCGAAATTGGGATGTTTGGGATATTTTGAAAACTGCAGGGGAGTTAGTGCGATATGTGACTCACTGCTGCTTTCAGGACTTGGCATCTGTTAAGTATAAAATGTCGTAATTTCAAACCACGAATACGTGCATAGAGCCAGAATTTGGCTCCAAAATATGGCTCAGGCCTCGAAATTGGGATGTTTGGGATATTTTGAAAACTGCAGGGGAGTGTGTGCAAAATGTGACTCACTGCCGCTTTCAGTACTTGGCATATGTTGGGTATAAAAATCGTAATATCAAACTGCGAATACGTGCAGAGTGCCTGAATTTGGCTCCAAAATATGGCTCAGGCCTCGATATTGTGATGTTTTGGATATTTTGAAAGCAGCAGGGAGGTTTGGGACACATGTAACCAAACGCCGCTTTCAGTATTTGGCATATGTTGGGTATAAAAAATTCGTAATTTCATACTGCGAATACGTGCAGAGTGCCAGAATTTGGCTCCAAAATATGGCTCAGGCCTCAAAATTGGGATATTTGGGATATTACGAAAACTGCAGGGGAGTTTGTGCGAAATGTGACTCACTGCCGCTTTCAGGACTTGGCATATGTTGGGTATAAAATGTAGTAATTTCAAACAGCGAATACGTGCATTGAGCCAGAATTTGGCTCCAAAATATTGCTCAGTCCTCGAAATTGGGATGTTTAGGATATTTTGAAAACAGCAGGGGGGTTTGGGACAAATATGACCAAACGCCGCATTCAGAACTTGGCATATGTTGGGTATAAAAAGTCGTAATTTCAAACTGCGAATACGTGTAGAGAGCTTGAATTTGGCTCCAAAATATGGCTCAGGCCTCGAAAGTGGAATGTTTGGGATATTTTGAAAACTGCTTGGGGGGGTTTTGGACAAATGTGACCTAACGCCGCGTTCAGTACTTGGCATATGTTGGGTATAAAAAAGTCGTAATTTCAAACTGCGAATACGTGAAGAGAGCCAGAATTTGGCTCCAAAATATGGCTGAGGCCTCGAAATTGGGATATTTGGGATATTTCGAAAACTGCAGGAGAGTTTGTGCAAAATGTGACTCACTGCCGCTTTCAGGGCTTGGCATATGTTGGGTATAAAATGTAGTAATTTCAAACCGCGAATACGTGCATAGAGCCTAAATTTGGCTCCAAAATATGGCTAAGGCCTCGAAATTGGGATGTTTGGTATATTTTGAAAACTGCAGGGGGGGTTTGGGACAAATGTGACCAAACGCAGCTTTCACTACTTGGCATATGTTGTGCATAAAAAATTCGTAATTTCAAACTGCGAATACGTGCAGAGAGCCAGAATTTGGCTCCAAAATATGCCTCAGGCCTCGAAATTGGGATATTTGGGATATTTCGAAAACTGCAGGGAGGTGTGGGAAAATTGTGACCAAACGCCACTTTCAGTACTTGGCATATGTTGGGTAAAAAAAGTCGTAATTTCATATTGCGAATACGTGCAGGGAGCCAGAAATTGGCTCCAAAATATGGCTCAGGCCTCAAAATTGGGATATTTGGGATATTTCGAAAACTGCAGGGGAGATTGTGCGAAATGTGACTCACTACCGCTTTCAGGACTTGGCATATGTTGGGTATAAAAAGTCGTAATTTCAAACTGCGAATACGTGCAGAGAGCCAGAATTTGGCTCCAAAATAGGGCTCAGGCCTCAAAATTAGAATATTTGGGATATTTCGAAAACTGCAGGGGAGTTTGTGCGAAATGTGACTCACTGCTGCTTTAAGGACTTTGCATATGTTGGGTATATAAATTCGTCATTTCAAACTGCGAATACGTGCATAGAACCAGAATTTGGCTCAGGCCTCGAAATTTGGATGTTTGGGATATTTTGAAAACTGCAGGGAGATTTGGGACGAATGTGACCAAACTCCGCTTTCAGTACTTGGTATATGTTGGGGGAAAAAAAGTCGTAATTTCAAACTGCGAATACGTGCATAGAGCCAGAATTTGGCTCCAAAATATGGCTCAGGCCTCGAAATTGGGTTGTTTGGGATATTTTGAAAACTGCAGGGTGGATTGAGACAAATGTGACCAAACGCCGCTTTCAGTACTTGGCATATGTTGGGTATAAAAAAGTTATATTTTCAAACTGCGAATACGTGCAGAGAGCCAGAATTTGGCTCCAAAATATGGCTCAGGCCTCGAAATTGGGATGTTTGGGATATTTTGAAAACTGAAGGGGAGTTAGTGCGAAATGTGACTCACTGTCGCTTTCAAGACTTGGTATATGTTGGGTATAAAATGTCGTAATTTCAAAAACCGAATACGTGCAGAGAGCCAGAATTTGGCTCCAAAATATGGCTCAGGCCTCGATATTGTGATGTTTGGGATATTTTGAAAAACTGCAGGGAGGTTTGGAACAAATGTAACCAAACGCCGCTTTCAGTACTTGGCATATGTTGGGTATAAAAAATTCGTAATTTCATACTGCGAATACGTGCAGAGAGCCAGAATTTGGCTAAAAAATATGGCTCAGGCCTCGAAATTGGGATATTTGGGATATTTCAAAAACTGCAGGGGAGTTTGTGCGAAATGTGACTCACTGCCGCTTTCAGGACTTGGCATATGTTGGGTATAAAATGTAGTAATTTCAAACTGCGAATACGTGCATAGAGCCAGAATTTGGCTACAAAATATTGCTCAGTCGTCGAAATTGGGATGTTTAGGATATTTTGAAAACTGCAGGGGGGATTAGGACAAATATGACCAAACGCCGCATTCAGAACTTGGCATATGTTGGGTATAAAAATTCGTAATTTCAAACTGCGAATACATGCAGAGAGCCAGAATTTGGCTCCAAAATATGGCTCATGCCTCGAAATTGGGATGTTTGGGATGTTTTGAAAACTGCAGGCAGGTGTGGGACAAATGTGACCAAATGCCACTTTCAGTACTTGGGATATGTTGGGTAAAAAAAGTCGTAATTTCAAATTGCGAATACGTGCAGAGAGCCAGAATTTGGCTCCAAAATATGGCTCAGGCCTCAAAATTGGGATATTTGGGATATTTCGAAAACTGCAGGGGAGATTGTGCGAAATGTGACTCACTACCGCTTTCAGGACTTGGCATATGTTGGGTATAAAATGTCGTAATTGCAAACCGCGAATACGTGCATTGAGCCAGAAATTGGCTCTAAAATATTGCTAAGGCCTCGAAATTGGGATGTTTGGGATATTTTGAAAACTGCAGGGGGGGTTTGGGATTTATGTGATCAAATGCTGCTTTCAGTACTTGGCATATGTTGGGTATAAAAAAGTCGTAATTTCAAACAGCGAATAAGTGCAGAGAGCCAGAATTTGGCTCCAAAATATGGCTCAGGCTTCGAAATTGGGATATTTGGGATATTTCGAAAACTCCAGGGGAGTTTGTTCGAAATGTGACTCACTGCCGCTTTCAAGACTTGGCATATGTTGGGTATAAAATGTCGTAATTTCAATCCGCGAATACTTGCATAGAGCCAGAATTTGGCTCCAAAATATGGCTCAGGCTTCGAAATTGGGATGTTTGGGATATTTTGAAAACTGCAGGGGGGTTTGGGACAAATTTGACCAAACGCCACTTTCAGTACTTGGCATATGTTGGGAATAAAAATTCGTAATTTCAAACTGCGAATACGTGCAGAGAGCCAGAAATTGGCTCCAAAATATGGCTCAGGCCTCGAAATTGGGATGTTTGGAATATTTTGAAAACTGCAGGGAGATGTGGGACAAATGTGACCAAATGCCACTTTCAATACTTTACATATGTTGGGTATAAAAAGTCGTAATTTCAAATTGCGAATACGTGCAGAGATCCAGAATTTGGCTCCAAAATATGGCTCAGGCCTCAAAATTAGGATATTTGGGATATTTCGAAGACTGCAGGGGAGTTTGTGCGAAATGTGACTCACAGCGGCTTTCAGGACTTGGCATATGTTGGGTATAAAATGTTGTAATTTCAAACCGCGAATACGTGCATAGAGCCAGAATTTGGCTCCAAATATGGCTCTGGCCTCGAAATTAGGACGTTTGGGATATTTTGAAAACTGCAGGGAGGTTTGGGACAAATGTGACCAAACGCCACTTTCAGTCCTTGGCATATGTTGGGTATACAAATTCGTAATATCAAACTGCGAATACGTGCAGAGAGCTTGAATTTGGCTCCAAAATATGGCTCAGGCCTCGATATTCTGATGTTTGGGATATTTTTAAAAACTGCAGGGATGTTTGGGACAATTTTGACCATACACCACTTTCAGTACTTGGCATATGTTGGGTATACAAATTCGTAATTTCAAACTTCGAATACGTGCAGAGAGCCAGAGTGTGGCTCCAAAATATGGCTCACGCCTCGAAATTGGGATGTTTGGGATATTTTGAAAACTGCAGGGGAGTTTGTGCAAAATGTGACTCACTGCTGCTTTCAGTACTTGGCATATGTTGGGTATAAAAATCGTAATATCAAACTGCGAATACGTGCAGAGAGCCTGAATTTGGCTCCAAAATATGGCTCAGGCCATGATATTGTGATGTTTGGGATATTTTGAAAATTGCAGGGATGTTTGGGACAAATGTAACCAAACGCCGCATTCAGTACTTGGCATATGTTGGGTATAAAAAATTCGTAATTTCATACTGCGAATACGTGCAGAGTGCCAGAATTTGGCTACAAAATATGGCTCAGGCCTCGAAATTGGGATATTTGGGATATTTCGAAAACTGCAGGGGAGTTTGTGCGAAATATGACTCACTGCCGCTTTCAGGACTTGGCATATGTTGGGTATATAAATTCGTAATTTCAAACTGCGAATACGTGTAGAGAGCCAGAATTTGGCTCCAAAATATGGCTAATGCCTCGAAATTGGGATGTTTGGGATGTTTTGAAAACTGCAGGGAGGTGTGGGACAAATGTGACCAAACGCCACTTTCAGTCCTTGTCTTATGTTGGGTATAAAAAGTCGTAATTTCAAACTTCGAATACGCGAAGAGAGCCAGAATTTGGCTCCAAAATATGGCTCAGGCCTCAAAATTGGGATATTTGGGATATTTTGAAAACTGCAGGGGAGTTTGTGCGAAATGTGACTCACTGCCGCTTTCAGGACTTTGCATATGTTGGGTATAAAATGAAGTAATTTCAAACTGCGTATACGTGCATAGAGCCAGAATTTGGCTCCAAAATATTGCTCAGGTTTCGAAATTGGGATGTTTGGGATATTTTGAAAACTGCAGGGTGGATTGAGACAAATGTGACCAAACGCCGCTTTCAGTACTTGGCATATGTTGGGTATAAAAAAGTGGTAATTTCAAACTGCGAATACGTGCAGAGAGCCAGAATATAGCTCCAAAATATGGCTCAGGCCTCAAAATTGAGATGTTTGGAATATTTTGAAAACTGCAGGGGAGTTTGTGCGAAATGTGACTCACTGCCGCTTTCAAGACTTGGCATATGTTCGGTATAAAATGTCGAAATTTCAAAAACCGAATACGTGCAGAGAGCCAAAATTTGGCTCCAAAATATGGTTCATGCCTCGAAATTGGGATGTTTGGGATATTTTGAAAACTGTAGGGTGGATTGAGACAAATGTGACCAAACGCTGCTTTCAGTACTTTGCATATGTTGGGTATACAAATTCGTAATTTCAAACTTCGAATACGTGCAGAGAGCCAGAGTTTGGCTCCAAAATATGGCTCACGCCTCGAAATTGGGATGTTTGGGATATTTTGAAAACTGCAGGGAGGTTTGGGACAAATTTGACCAAACGCCACTTTCAGTACTTGGCATATGTTGGGTATACAAATTCGTAATTTCAAACTTCGAATACGTGCAGAGAGCCAGAGTTTGGCTCCAAAATATGGCTCACGCCTCGAAATTGGGATGTTTGGGATATTTTGAAAACTGCAGGGGGGTTTGGGACAAATGTGACCAAACGCTGCTTTTAGGACTTATCATATGTTGGGTATAAAAAGTCGTAATTTCAAATTGCGAATACGTGCAGAGAGCCCGAATTTGGCTCCAAAATATTGCTCAGGCCTCGAAATTGGGATATTAGGAATATTTTAAAAATTGCAGGGTGGATTGAGACAAATGTGACCAAACGCCGCTTTCAGTACTTGGCATATGTTGCGTATAAAAAAGTGGTAATATCAAACTGCGATTACGTGCAGAGAGCCAGAATTTGGCTCCAAAATATTGCTCAGGCCTCGAAATTGGAATATTTGGGATATTTTGAAAGCTGCAAGGAGGTTTGGGACAAATTTGACCAAACGCCACTTTCAGTACTTGGCATATGTTGGTAATAAAAATTCGTAATTTCAAACTGCGAATACGTGCAGAGAGCCAGAATTTGGCTCCAAAATATGGCTCAGGCCTCGAAATTGGGATGTTTGGAATATTTTGAAAACTGCAGGGAGGTTTGGGACAAATTTGACCAAACGCCACTTTCAATACTTGACATATGTTGAGTATATATATTCGTAATTTCAAACTGCAAACACGTTCAGAGAGCCAGAATTTGGCTCCAAAATATGGCTAATGCCTCGAAATTGGGATGTTTGGGATATTTTGAAAACTGCAGGGGGGGTTTGGGACAAATGTAACCAAATGCCGCTTTCAGTACTTGGCATATGTTGGGTATAAAAAAGTCGTAATTTCAGACAGCGAATACGTGCAGAGAGCCAGAATTTGGCTCCAAAATATGGCTCAGGCCTCGAAATTGGGATATTTGGGATATTTCGAAAACTCCAGGGGAGTTTGTGCGAAATGTGACTCACTGCCACTTCCAAGACATGGCATATGTTGGGTATAAAATGTCGTAATTTCAAACCGCGAATACGTACATAGAACCAGAATTTGGCTCCAAAATATGGCTCAGTCCTCGAAATTGCGATGTTTGGGATATTTTGAAATCTGCAGGGGGATTTGGGACAAATGTGACCAAACGCCGCTTTCAGTACTTGGTATATGTTGGGTAAAAAAAAAGTCGTAATTTCAAACTGCGAATACGTGCATAGAGCCAGAATTTGGCTCCAAAATATGGCTCAGGCCTCGAAATTGGGATGTTTGGGATATTTTGAAAACTGCAGGGTGGATTGAGACAAATGTGACCAAGCGCCGCTTTCAGTACTTGGCATATGTTGGGTATAAAAAAGTGGTAATTTCAAACTGCGAATACGTGCAGAGAGCCAGAATATAGCTCCAAAATATGGCTCAGGCCTCAAAATTGGGATGTTTGGAATATTTTGAAAACTGCAGGGGAGTTTGTGCGAAATGTGACTCACTGCCGCTTTCAAGACTTGGCATATGTTGGGTATAAAATGTCGTAATTTCAAAAACCGAATACGTGCAGAGAGTCAAAATTTGGCTCCAAAATATGGTTCATGCCTCGAAATTGGGATGTTTGGGATATTTTGAAAACTGTAGGGTGGATTGAGACAAATGTGACCAAACGCTGCTTTCAGTACTTTGCATATGTTGGGTATACAAATTCGTAATTTCAAACTGCGAATACGTGCAGAGAGCCAGAGTTTGGCTCCAAAATATGGCTCACGCCTCGAAATTGGGATGTTTGGGATATTTTGAAAACTGCAGGGAGGTTTGGGACAAATTTGACCAAACGCCACTTTCAGTACTTGGCATATGTTGGGTATACAAATTCGTAATTTCAAACTTCGAATACGTGCAGAGAGCCAGAGTTTGGCTCCAAAATATGGCTCACGCCTCGAAATTGGTATGTTTGGGATATTTTGAAAACTGCAGGGTAGTTTGTGCAAAATGTGACTCACTGCCGCTTTCAGTACTTGGCATATGTTGGGTATAAAAATCGTAATATCAAACTGCGAATACGTGCAGAGAGCCTGAATTTGGCTCCAAAATATGGCTCAGGCCTCGATATTGTGATGTTTGGGATATTTTGAAAACTGCAGGGATGTTTGGGACAAATGTAACCAAACGCCACTTTCAGTACTTGGCATATGTTGGGTATAAAAAATTCGTAATTTCATACTGCGAATACGTGCAGAGAGCGAGAATTTGGCTCCAAAATATGGCTCAGGCCTCGAAATTGGGATATTTGGGATATTTCGAAAACTGCAGGGGAGTTTGGGCGAAATGTGACTCACTGCCGCTTTCACGACTTGGCATATGTTGGGAATATAAATTCGTAATTTCAAACTGCGAATACGTGCAGAGAGCCAGAATTTGGCTCCAAAATATGGCTCTTGCCTCGAAATTAGGATGTTTGGGATATTTTGAAAAGTGCAGGGAGGTGTGAGACAAATGTGACCAAATTCCACTCTCAGTACTTGGCATATGTTGGGTATAAAAAGTCGTAATTTCAAACTTCGAATACGTGCAAAGAGCCAGAATTTGGCTCCAAAATATGGCTCAGACCTCGAAATTTTGATATTTGGGATATTTCGAAAACTCCAGGGGAGTTTGTGCGAAATGTGACTCACTGCCGCTTTCAAGACTTGGCATATGTTGGGTATAAAATGTCGTAATTTCCAAAACCGAATACGTGCAGAGAGCTAGAATTTGGGTCCCAAATATGGCTCATGCCTCGAAATTGGGATGTTTGGGATATTTTGTAAACTGCAGGGATGTTTGGGACAAATGTGACCAAACGCAACTTTCAGTCCTTGGCATATGTTGGGTATACAAATTCGTAATATCAAACTGCGAATACGTGCAGAGAGCTTGAATTTGGCTCCAAAATATGGCTCAGGCCTCGATATTCTGATGTTTGGGATATTTTGAAAACTGCAGGGAGGTTTGGGACAAATTTGACCATACGCCACTTTCAGTACTTGGCATATGTTGGGTATACAAATTCGTAATTTCAAACTTCGAATACGTGCAGAGAGCCAGAGTGTGGCTCCAAAATATGGCTCACGCCTCGAAATTGGGATGTTTGGGATATTTTGAAAACTGCAGGGGAGTTTGTGCAAAATGTGACTCACTGCTGCTTTCAGTACTTGGCATATGTTGGGTATAAAAATCGTAATATCAAACTGCGAATACGTGCAGAGAGCCTGAATTTGGCTCCAAAATATGGCTCTGGCCATGATATTGTGATGTTTGGGATATTTTGAAAATTGCAGGGATGTTTGAGACAAATGTAACCAAACGCCGCATTCAGTACTTGGCATATGTTGGGTATAAAAAATTCGTAATTTCATACTGCGAATACGTGCAGAGAGCCAGAATTTGGCTCCAAAATATTGCTCAGGCCTCGAAATTGGAATATTTGGGATATTTTGAAAGCTGCAAGGAGGTTTGGGACAAATTTGACCAAACGCCACTTTCAGTACTTGGCATATGTTGGTAATAAAAATTCGTAATTTGAAACTGCGAATACGTGCAGAGAGCCAGAATTTGGCTCCAAAATATGGCTCAGGCTTCGAAATTGGGATGTTTGGAATATTTTGAAAACTGCAGGGAGGTTTGGGACAAATTTGACCAAACGCCACTTTCAATACTTGACATATGTTGAGTATATATATTCGTAATTTCAAACTGCGAACACGTTCAGAGAGCCAGAATTTGGCTCCAAAATATGGCTCATGCCTCGAAATTGGGATGTTTGGGATATTTTGAAAACTGCAGGGGGGGTTTGGGACAAATGTAACCAAATGCCGCTTTCAGTACTTGGCATATGTTGGGTATAAAAAAGTCGTAATTTCAGACAGCGAATACGTGCAGAGAGCCAGAATTTGGCTCCAAAATATGGCTCAGGCCACGAAATATGGATATTTGGGATATTTCGAAAACTCCAGGGGAGTTTGTGCGAAATGTGACTCACTGCCACTTCCAAGACTTGGCATATGTTGGGTATAAAATGTCGTAATTTCAAACCGCGAATACGTACATAGAACCAGAATTTGGCTCCAAAATATGGCTCAGTCCTCGAAATTGCGATGTTTGGGATATTTTGAAATCTGCAGGGGGATTTGGGACAAATGTGACCAAACGCCGCTTTCAGTACTTGGTATATGTTGGGTAAAAAAAAAGTCGTAATTTCAAACTGCGAATACGTGCATAGAGCCAGAATTTGGCTCCAAAATATGGCTCAGGCCTCGAAATTGGGATGTTTGGGATATTTTGAAAACTGCAGGGTGGATTGAGACAAATGTGACCAAACGCCGCTTTCAGTACTTGGCATATGTTGGGTATAAAAAAGTGGTAATTTCAAACTGCGAATAAGTGCAGAGAGCCAGAATATAGCTCCAAAATATGGCTCAGGCCTCAAAATTGGGATGTTTGGAATATTTTGAAAACTGCAGGGGAGTTTGTGCGAAATGTGACTCACTGCCGCTTTCAAGACTTGGCATATGTTGGGTATAAAATGTCGTAATTTCAAAAACCGAATACGTGCAGAGAGTCAAAATTTGGCTCCAAAATATGGTTCATGCCTCGAAATTGGGATGTTTGGGATATTTTGAAAACTGTAGGGTGGATTGAGACAAATGTGACCAAACGCTGCTTTTAGTACTTTGCATATGTTGGGTATACAAATTCGTAATTTCAAACTTCGAATACGTGCAGAGAGCCAGAGTTTGGCTCCAAAATATGGCTCACGCCTCGAAATTGGGATGTTTGGGATATTTTGAAAACTGCAGGGAGGTTTGGGACAAATTTGACCAAACGCCACTTTCAGTACTTGGCATATGTTGGGTATACAAATTCGTAATTTCAAACTTCGAATACGTGCAGAGAGCCAGAGTTTGTCTCCAAAATATGGCTCACGCCTCGAAATTGGGATGTTTGGGATATTTTGAAAACTGCAGGGGAGTTTGTGCAAAATGTGACTCACTGCCGCTTTCAGTACTTGGCATATGTTGGGTATAAAAATCGTAATATCAAACTGCGAATACGTGCAGAGAGCCTGAATTTGGCTCCAAAATATGGCTCAGGCCTCGATATTGTGATGTTTGGGATATTTTGAAAACTGCAGGGATGTTTGGGACAAATGTAACCAAACGCCACTTTCAGTACTTGGCATATGTTGGGTATAAAAAATTCGTAATTTCATACTGCGAATACGTGCAGAGAGCGAGAATTTGGATCCAAAATATGGCTCAGGCCTCGAAATTGGGATATTTGGGATATTTCGAAAACTGCAGGGTAGTTTTGGCGAAATGTGACTCACTGCCGCTTTCAGGACTTGGCATATGTTGGGAATATAAATTCGTAATTTCAAACTGCGAATACGTGCAGAGAGCCAGAATTTGGCTCCAAAATTTGGCTCATGCCTCGAAATTAGGATGTTTGGGATATTTTGAAAACTGCAGGGAGGTGTGAGACAAATGTGACCAAATTCCACTCTCAGTACTTGGCATATGTTGGGTATAAAAAGTCGTAATTTCAAACTTCGAATACGTGCAAAGAGCCAGAATTTGGCTCCAAAATATGGCTCAGACCACGAAATTTTGATATTTGGGATATTTCGAAAACTCCAGGGGAGTTTGTGCGAAATGTGACTCACTGCCGCTTTCAAGACTTGGCATATGTTGGGTATAAAATGTCGTAATTTCCAAAACCGAATACGTGCAGAGAGCTAGAATTTGGGTCCCAAATATGGCTCATGCCTCGAAATTGGGATGTTTGGGATATTTTGAAAACTGCAGGGATGTTTGGGACAAATGTGACCAAACGCCACTTTCAGTCCTTGGCTTATGTTGGGTATAAAAAGTCGTAATTTCAAACTTCGAATACGTGAAGAGAGCCAGAATTTGGCTCCAAAATATGGCTCATGCCTCGAAATTGGGATGTTTGGGATATTTTGAAAACTGCAGGGGGGGTTTGGGACAAATGTAACCAAATGCCGCTTTCAGTACTTGGCATATGTTGGGTATAAAAAAGTCGTAATTTCAGACAGCGAATACGTGCAGAGAGCCAGAATTTGGCTCCAAAATATGGCTCAGGCCTCGAAATTGGGATATTTGGGATATTTCGAAAACTCCAGGGGAGTTTGTGCGAAATGTGACTCACTGCCACTTCCAAGACTTGGCATATGTTGGGTATAAAATGTCGTAATTTCAAACCGCGAATACGTACATAGAACCAGAATTTGGCTCCAAAATATGGCTCATGCCTCGAAATTGGGATGTTTGGGATATTTTGAAAACTGCAGGGATGTTTGGGACAAATGTGACCAAACGCCACTTTCAGTCCTTGGCTTATGTTGGGTATAAAAAGTCGTAATTTCAAACTTCGAATACGTGAAGAGAGCCAGAATTTGGCTCCAAAATATGGCTCACGCCTCAAAATTGGGATATTTGGGATATTTCGAAAACTGCAGGGGAGTTTGTGCGAAATGTGACTCACTGCGGCTTTCAGGACTTGGCATATGTTGGGTATAAAATGTTGAAATTTCAAACCGCGAATACGTGCATAGAGCCAGAATTTGGCTCCAAAATATGGCTCTGGCCTCAAAATTAGGATGTTTGGGATATTTTGAAAACTGCAGGGAGGTTTGGGACAAATGTGACCAAACGCCACTTTCAGTCCTTGGCATATGTTGGGTATACAAATTCGTAATATCAAACTGCGAATACGTGCAGATAGCCTGAATTTGGCTCCAAAATATGGCTCAGGCCTCGATATTCTGATGTTTGGGATATTTTGAAAACTGCAGGGAGGTTTGGGACAAATTTGATCAAACGCCACTTTCAGTACTTGGCATATGTTGGGTATACAAATTCGTAATTTCAAACTTCGAATACGTGCAGAGAGCCAGAGTTTGGCTCCAAAATATGGCTCACGCCTCGAAATTGGGATGTTTGGGATTTTTTGAAAACTGCAGGGAGGTTTGGGACAAATGTGACCAAACGCCACTTTCAGTCCTTGGCTTATGTTGGGTATAAAAAGTCGTAATTTCAAACTTCGAATACGTGAAGAGAGCCAGAATTTGGCTCCAAAATATGGCTCAGGCCTCAAAATTGGGATATTTGGGATATTTCGAAAACTGCAGGGGAGTTTGTGCGAAATGTGACTCACTGCCGCTTTCAGGACTTGGCATGTGTTGGGTATAAAACGAAGTAATTTCAAACTGCGTATACGTGCATAGAGCCAGAATTTGGCTCCAAAATATTGCTCAGTCCTCGAAATTGGGATGTTTGGGATATTTTGAAAACTGCAGGGGGGTTTGGGACAAATATGACCAAACGCCGAATTCAGAACTTGGCATATGTTGGGTATAAAAAGTCGTAATTTCAAACTGCGAATACGTGAAGAGAGCTTGAATTGGGCTCCAAAATATGGCTCAGGCCTCGAAAGTGGGATGTTTGGGATATTTTGAAAACTGCAGGGGGGTTTGGGACAAATATGACCAAACGCCGAATTCAGTACTTGGTATATGTTGGGTATAAAAAAGTCGTTATTTCAAACTGCGAATACGTGCTGAGAGCCAGAATTTGGCTCCAAAACATGGCTCAGGCATCGAAATTGGGATATTTCGAAAACTGCAGGGGAGTTTGTGCGAAATGTGACTCACTGTTGCTTTTAGGACTTGGCATGTGTTGGGTATAAAATGTAGTAATTTCAAAACGCGAATACGGGCATAGAGCCAGAATTTGGCTCCAAAATATGGCTCATGCCTCGAAATTGGGATGTTTGGGATGTTTTGAAAACTGCAGGGAGGTGTGGGACAAATGTGACCAAACGCCACTTTCAGTACTTGGCAAATGTTGGGTAAAAAAAATCGTAATTTCAAATTGCGAATACGTGCAGAGAGCCAGAATTTGGCTCCAAAATATGGCTCAGGCCTCAAAATTAGGATATTTGGGATATTTCGAAAACTGCAGGGGAGATTGTGCGAAATGTGACTCACTACCGCTTTCAGGACTTGGCATATGTTGAGTATATAAATTCGAAATTTCAAACTGCGAATACGTGCAGAGAGCCAGAATTTGGCTCCAAAATATGGCTCAGGCCTCAAAATTGGGATATTTGGGATATTTCGAAAACTGCAGGGGAGTTTGTGCGAAATGTGACTCACTGCCGATTTCAGGACTTGGCATATGTTGGGTATAAAATGTCGTAATTTCAAACCGCGAATACGTGCATAGAGCCAGAATTTGGCTCCAAAATATGGCTAAGGCCTCGAAATTGGGATGTTTGGGATATTTTGAAAACTGCAGGCGGGTTTGGGACAAATATGACCAAATGCCGCATTCACAACTTGGCATATGTTGGGTATAAAAAGTCGTAATTTCAAACCGCGAATACGTGCATAGAGCAAGAATTTGGCTCCAAAATATGGCTCAGGCCTCGAAATTGGGATGTTTGGGATATTTTGAAAACTGCAGGGGGGTTTGAGACAAATGTGACCAAACGCCGCTTTCAATACTTGGTACATGTTGGGTATAAAATGTCGTAATTTCAAACCGCGAATACGTGTATAGAGCCAGAATTTGGCTCCAAAATAGGGCTAAGGCCTCGTAATTGGGATGTTTGGGATATTTTGAAAACTGCAGGGGGGGTTTGAGACAAATGTGACCAAACGCCGCTTTCAGTACTTGGCATATGTTGGGTATAAAAAAGTCGTAATTTCAAACTGCGAATATGTGCAGAGAGCCAGAATTTGGCTCCAAAATATGGATCAGTCCTCGAAATTTTGATATTTGGGATACTTCGAAAACTCCAGGGGAGTTTGTGCGAAATGTGACTCACTGCCTATTACAAGACTTGGCATATGTTGGGTATAAAATGTCGTAATTTCAAACCGCGAATACGTGCATAGGGCCAGAATTTGGTTCCAAAATATGGCTCGGGCCTCGAAATTGGGATGTTTGGGATATTTTGAAAACTGCAGGAAGGTTTGGGACAAATGTGACCAAACGCCACTTTCAGTCCTTGGCATATGTTGGGTATACAAATTCGTAATATCAAACTGCAAGTACGTGCAGAGAGCCTGAATTTGGCTCCAAAATATTGCTCAGGCCTCGATATTCTGATGTTTGGGATATTTTGAAAACTGCAGGGAGGTTTGGGACAAATGTAACCAAACGCCGCTTTCAGTACTTGGCATATGTTGGGTATAAAAAATTCGTAATTTCATACTGGGAATACGTGCAGAGAGCCAGAATTTGGCTCCAAAATATGGCTCAGGCCTCGAAATTGGGATATTTCGAAAACTGTAGGCGAGTTTCTGCAAAATTTGACTCACTGCCGCTTTCAGGACTTGGCATATGTTCGGTATAAAAAGTCTTAATTTCAAACTGCGAATACGTGCATAGCGCCAGAATTTGGCTCCAAAATATTGCTCCGTTCTCGAAATTAGGATGTTTGGGATATTTTGAAAACTGCAGGCGGGTTTGGGACAAATATGACCAAATGCCGCATTCACAACTTGGCATATGTTGGGTATAAAAACTCGTAATTTCAAACTGCGAATACGTGCAGAGAGCTTGAATTTGGCTCCAAAATATGGCTGAGGCCTCGAAAGTGGGATGTTTGGGATATTTTGAAAACTGCAGGGGGGTTTTGGACAAATGTGACCAAACGCTGCGTTCAGTACTTGGCATATGTTGGGTATAAAAAAGCCGTAATTTCAAACTGCGAATATGTGCAGAGAGCCAGAATTTGGCTCCAAAATATGGCTCAGGCCTCGATATTCTGATGTTTGGGATATTTTGAAAACTGCAGGGAGGTTTGGGACAAATGTAACCAAACGCCGCTTTCAGTACTTGGCATATGTTGGGTATAAAAAATTCGTAATTTCATACTGGGAATACGTGCAGAGAGCCAGAATTTGGCTCCAAAATATGGCTCAGGCCTCGAAATTGGGATATTTCGAAAACTGTAGGCGAGTTTCTGCAAAATTTGACTCACTGCCGCTTTCAGGACTTGGCATATGTTCGGTATAAAAAGTCTTAATTTCAAACTGCGAATACGTGCATAGCGCCAGAATTTGGCTCCAAAATATTGCTCCGTTCTCGAAATTAGGATGTTTGGGATATTTTGAAAACTGCAGGCGGGTTTGGGACAAATATGACCAAATGCCGCATTCACAACTTGGCATATGTTGGGTATAAAAACTCGTAATTTCAAACTGCGAATACGTGCAGAGAGCTTGAATTTGGCTCCAAAATATGGCTGAGGCCTCGAAAGTGGGATGTTTGGGATATTTTGAAAACTGCAGGGGGGTTTTGGACAAATGTGACCAAACGCTGCGTTCAGTACTTGGCATATGTTGGGTATAAAAAAGCCGTAATTTCAAACTGCGAATATGTGCAGAGAGCCAGAATTTGGCTCCAAAATATGGCTCAGGCCTCGAAATTGGGATATTTGGGATACTTCGAAAACTCCAGGGGAGTTTGTGCGAAATGTGACTCACTGCCGCTTACAAGACTTGGCATATGTTGGGTATAAAATGTCGTAATTTCAAACCGCGAATACGTGCATAGGGCCAGAATTTGGCTCCAAAATATGGCTCAGGCCTCGAAATTGGGATGTTTGGGATATTTTGAAAACTGCAGGTGGGTTTGGGACAAATGTGACCAAACGCCGCTTGCAGTACTTGGTATATGTTGAGTAAAAAAAATCGTAATTTCAAACTGCGAATACGTGCATAGAGCCAGAATTTGGCTCCAAAATCTGGCTCAGGCCTCGAAATTGGGATGTTTGGGACAAATGTGACCAAACGCCACTTTCAGTCCTTAGCATATGTTGGGTATAAAAAGTCGTAATTTCAAACTTCGAATACGTGAAGAGAGCCAGAATTTGTCACCAAAATATGGCTCAGGCCTCAAAATTGGGATGTTTGGGATATTTCGAAAACTGCAGGGGAGTTTGTGCAAAATGGGACTCACTGACGCATTCAGGACTAGGCATATGTTGGGTATAAAATGTTGTAATTTCAAACCGCGAATACGTGCATAGAGCCAGAATTTGGCTCCAAAATATGGCTCTGGCCTCGAAATTGGGATGTTTGGGATATTTTGAAAACTGCAGGGAGGTTTGGGACAAATGTGACCAAACGCCACTTTCAGTCCTTGGCATATGTTGGATATACAAATTCGTAATATCACACTGCGAATACGTGCAGAGAGCCTGAATTTGGCTCCAAAATATGGCTCTGGCCTCGAAATTGGGATGTTTGGGATATTTTGAAAACTGCAGGGAGGTTTGGGACAAATGTAACCAAACGCCGCTTTCAGTACTTGGCATATGTTGGGTATAAAAAGTCGTAATTTCAAACTGCGAATACGTGCAGAGAGCTTGAATTTGGCTCCAAAATATGGCTGAAGCCTCGAAAGTGGGATGTTTGGGATATTTTGAAAACTGCAGGGGAGGTTTTGGACAAATGTGACCAAATCCCATGTTCAGTACTTGGCATATGTTGGGTATAAAAAATTCGTAATTTCAAACTGCGAATACGTGCAGAGAGCCAGAATTTGGCTCCAAAATATTGCTCAGGCCTCGAAATTGGGATATTTGGGATATTTTGAAAACTGCAGGGGAGTTTGTGCGAAATGTGACTCAATGCCGCTTTCAGGACTTGGCATATGTTGGGTATATAAATTCTTAATTTCAAGCTGCGAATACGTGCAGAGAGCCACAATTTGGCTCCAAAATATGGCTCATGCCTCGAAATTGAGATGTTTGGGATATTTTGAAAACTGCAGGGAGGTGTGGGACAAATGTGACCAAAGGCCACTTTTAGTACTTGGCACATGTAGGGTATAAAAATTCGTAATTTCAAACTTCGAATACGTGCAGATAGCCAGAATTTGGCTCCAAAATATTGCTCAGGCCTCGAAATTGGGATGTTTGGGATATTTTGAAAACTGCAGGTGGGTTTGGGACAAATGTGACCAAACGCCGAATTCAGAACTCGGCATATGTTGGGTATAAAAATTCGTAATTTCAAACTTCGAATACGTGCAGAGAGCCAGAGTTTGGCTCCAAAATATGGCTCACGCCTCGAAATTGGGATGTTTGGGATATTTTGAAAACTGCAGGGGAGTTTGTGCAAAATGTGACTCACTGCCGCTTTCAGTACTTGGCATATGTTGGGTATAAAAATCGAAATATCAAACTGCGAATACGTGCAGAGAGCCTGAATTTGGCTCCAAAATATGGCTCAGGCCTCGATATTGTGATGTTTGGGATATTTTGAAAACTGCAGGGATGTTTGGGACAAATGTAACCAAACGCCACTTTCAGTACTTGGCATATGTTGGGTATAAAAAATTCGTAATTTCACACTACGAATACGTGCAGAGAGCGAGAATTTGGCTCCAAAATATGGCTCAGGCATCGAAATTGGGATATTTGGGATATTTCGAAAACTGCAGGGGAGTTTGTGCGAAATGTGACTCACTACCGCTTTCAGGACTTGGCATATGTTGGGTATATAAATTCGTAATTTCAAACTGCGAATACGTGCAGAGAGCCAGAATTTGGCTCCAAAATATGGCTCATGCCTCGAAATTAGGATGTTTGGGATATTTTGAAAACTGCAGGGAGGTGTGAGACAAATGTGACCAAATTCCACTCTCAGTACTTGGCATATGTTTGGTATAAAAAGTCGTAATTTCAAACTTCGAATACGTGCAAAGAGCAAGAATTTGGCTCCAAAAATATGGCTCAGACCTCGAAATTTTGATATATGGGATATTTCGAAAACTCCAGGGGAGTTTGTGCGAAATGTGACTCACTGCCGCTTTTAAGACGTGGCATATGTTGGGTATAAAATGTCGTAATTTCCAAAACCGAATACGTGCAGAGAGCTAGAATTTGGGTCCAAAATATGGCTCATGCCCCGAAATTGGGATGTTTGGGATATTTTGAAAACTGCAGGGATGTTTGGGACAAATGTGACCAAACGCCACTTTCAGTCCTTGGCTTATGTTGGGTATAAAAAGTCGTAATTTCAAACTTCGAATACGTGAAGAGAGCCAGAATTTGGCTCCAAAATATGGCTCAGGCCTCAAAATTGGGATATTTGGGATATTTCGAAAACTGCAGGGGAGTTTGTGCGAAATGTGACTCACTGCGGCTTTCAGGACTTGGCATATGTTGGGTATAAAATGTTGTAATTTCAAACCGCGAATACGTGCATAGAGCCAGAATTTGGCTCCAAAATATGGCTCTGGCCGCGAAATTAAGATGTTTGGGATATTTTGAAAACTGCAGGGAGGTTTGGGACAAATGTGACCAAACGCCACTTTCAGTCCTTGGCATATGTTGGGTATACAAATTCGTAATATCAAACTGCGAATACGTGCAGAGAGCCTGAATTTGGCTCCCAAATATGGCTCAGGCCTCGATATTCTGATGTTTGGGATATTTTGAAAACTGCAGGGAGGTTTGGGACAAATTTGATCAAACGCCACTTTCAATACTTGGCATATGTTGGGTATACAAATTCGTAATTTCAAACTTCGAATACGTGCAGAGAGCCAGAGTTTGGCTCCAAAATATGGCTCAGGCCTCGAAAGTGGGATGTTTGGGATATTTTGAAAACTGCAGGGGGGTGGTTTTGGACAAATGTGACCAAACGCCGCGTTCAGTACTTGGCATATGTTGGGTATAAAAAGTCGTAATTTCAAACTTCGAATACGTGCAGAGAGCCAGAATTTGGCTCTAAAATATGGCTCAGGCCTCAAAATTGGGATATTTAGGATATTTCGAAAACTGCAGGGGGGTTTGGGACAAATATAACCAAATGCCGAATTCAGAACTCGGCATATGTTGGGTATAAAAAGTCGTAATTTCAAACTGCGAATACGTGCAGAGAGCCAGAATTTGGCTCCAAAATATGGCTCAGGCATCGAAATTGGGATATTTCGAAAACTGCAGAGGAGTTTGTGCGAAATGTGACTCACTGTTGCTTTCAGGACTTGGCATATGTTGGGTATAAAATGTAGTAATTTCAAACCGCGAATACGTGCATAGAGCCAGAATTTGGCTCCAAAATATGGCTCATGCCTCGAAATTGGGATGTTTGGGATATTTTTAAAACTGCAGGGAGGTGTGGGACAAATGTGACCAAACGCCACTTTCAGTACTTGGCATATGTTGGGTATAAAAAGTCGTAATTTCAAACTTCGAATACGTGCAGAGAGCCAGAAATTGGCTCCAAAATATGGCTCAAGCCTCAAACTTAGGATATTTGGGATATTTCGAAAACTGCAGGGGAGATTGTGCGAAATGTGACTCACTACCGCTTTCAGGACATGGCATATGTTGAGTATATAAATTCGAAATTTCAAACTGCGAATACGTGCAGAGAGCCAGAATTTGGCTCCAAAATATGGCTAATGCCTCGAAATTGGGATGTTTGGGATATTTTTAAAACTGCAGGGAGGTGTGGGACAAATGTGACCAAACGCCACTTTCAGTACTTGGCATATGTTGGGTATAAAAAGTCGTAATTTCAAACTTCGAATACGTGCAGAGAGCCAGAATTTGGCTCCAAAATATGGCTCAGGCCTCAAAATTGGGATATTTGGGATATTTCGAAAACTGCAGGGGAGTTTGTGCGAAATGTGACTCACTGCCGCTTTCAGGACTTGGCATATGTTGGGTATAAAAAGTCTTAATTTCAAACTGCGAATACGTGCATAGCGCCAGAATTTGGCTCCAAAATATTGCTCCGTTCTCGAAATTAGGATGTTTGGGATATTTTGAAAACTGCAGGCGGGTTTGGGACAAATTTGATCAAATGCCGCATTCACAACTAGGCATATGTTGGGTATAAAAAGTCGTAATTTCAAACCGCGAATACGTGCATAGAGCCAGAATTTGGCTCCAAAATATGGCTCTGGCCTCGAAATTGGAATGTTTGGGATATTTTGAAAACTGCAGATAGGTTTGGGACAAATGAGACCAAACGCCACTTTCAGTCCTTGGCATATGTTGGGTATACAAATTCGTAATATCAAACTGCAAGTACGTGCAGAGAGCCTGAATTTGGCTCCAAAATATGGCTCAGGCCTCGATATTCTGATGTTTGGGATATTTTGAAAACTGCAGGGAGGTTTGGGACAAATGTAACCAAACGCCGCTTTCAGTACTTGGCATATGTTGGGTATAAAAAATTCGTAATTTCATACTGCGAATACGTGCAGAGAGCCAGAATTTGGCTCCAAAATATGGCTCAGGCCTCGAAATTGGGATATTTGGGATATTTCGAAAACTGTAGGCGAGTTTCTGCAAAATTTGACTCACTGCCGCTTTCAGGACTTGGCATATGTTGGGTATAAAAAGTCTTAATTTCAAACTGCGAATACGTGCATAGCGCCAGAATTTGGCTCCAAAATATTGCTCCGTTCTCGAAATTAGGATGTTTGGGATATTTGGAAAACTGCAGGCGGGTTTGGGACAAATATGACCAAATGCCGCATTCACAACTTGACATATGTTGGGTATAAAAACTCGTAATTTCAAACTGCGAATACGTGCAGAGAGCTTGAATTTGGCTCCAAAATATGGCTGAGGCCTCGAAAGTGGGATGTTTGGGATATTTTGAAAACTGC
Source organism: Procambarus clarkii (assembly GCF_040958095.1). Classification (NCBI taxonomy): domain Eukaryota; kingdom Metazoa; phylum Arthropoda; class Malacostraca; order Decapoda; family Cambaridae; genus Procambarus; species Procambarus clarkii. Next base: position 1,981,067 of record NC_091172.1, read on the forward strand.
AGGGGGGTTTTGGACAAATGTGACCAAACGCCGCGTTCAGTACTTGGCATATGTTGGGTATAAAAAAGCCGTAATTTCAAACTGCGAATATGTGCAGAGAGCCAGAATTTGGCTCCAAAATATGGCTCAGGCCTCGAAATTGGGATATTTGGGATATTTCGAAAACTGCAGGGGAGTTTGTGAGAAATGTGATTCACTGCCGCTTTCAAGACGTGGCATATGTTGGGTATAAAATATCGTAATTTCAAACCGCGAATACGTGCATAGAGCAAGAATTCGGCTCCAAAATATGGCTCAGGCCTCGAAATTGGGATGTTTGGGATATTTTGAAAACTGCAGGGGGGGTTTGGGACAAATGTGACCAAACGCCGCTTTCAATACTTGGTATATGTTGGGTATTAAATGTCGTAATTTCAAACCGCGAATACGTGTATAGAGCCAGAATTTGGCTCCAAAATATGGCTAAGGCCTCGTAATTGGGATGTTTGGGATATTTTGAAAACTGCAGGGGGGGTTTGAGACAAATGTGACCAAACGCCGCGTTCAGTACTTGGCATATGTTTGGTATAAAAAAGTCGTAATTTCAAACTGCGAATATGTGCAGAGAGCCAGAATTTGGCTCCAAAATATGGATCAGACCTCGAAATTTTGATATTTGGGATACTTCGAAAACTCCAGGGGAGTTTGTGCAAAATGTGACTCACTGCCGCTTACAAGATTTGGCATATGTTGGGTATAAAATGTTGTAATTTCAAACCGCGAATACGTGCATAGGGCCAGAATTTGGCTCCAAAATATGGCTCAGGCCTCGAAATTGGGATGTTTGGGATATTTTGAAAACTGCAGGTGGGTTTGGGACAAATGTGACCAAACGCCGCTTTCAGTACTTGGTATATGTTGAGTAAAAAAAATCGTAATTTCAAACTGCGAATACGTGCATAGAGCCACAATTTGGCTCCAAAATAAGGCTCAGGCCTCGAAATGGGGATGTTTGGGATATTTTGAAAACTGCAGGGGAGTTTGTGCGAAATGTGACTCACTGCCGCTTTCAGGACTTGGCATATGTTGGGTATAAAATATCGTAATTTCCAAAACCGAATACGTGCAGAGAGCTAGAATTTGGCTCCAAAATATGGCTCATGCCTCGAAATTGGGATGTTTGGGACAAATGTGACCAAACACCACTTTCAGTCCTTAGCATATGTTGGGTATAAAAAGTCGTAATTTCAAACTTCGAATACGTGAAGAGAGCCAGAATTTGGCACCAAAATATGGCTCAGGCCTCAAAATTGGGATATTTGGGATATTTCGAAAACTGCAGGGGAGTTTGTGCAAAATGTGACTCACTGACGCATTCAGGACTTGGCATATGTTGGGTATAAAATGTTGTAATTTCAAACCGCGAATACGTGCATAGAGCCAGAATTTGGCTCCAAAATATGGCTCTGGCCTCGAAATTGGGATGTTTGGGATATTTTGAAAACTGCAGGGAGGTTTGAGACAAATGTGACCAAACGCCACTTTCAGTCCTTGGCATATGTTGGGTATACAAATTCGTAATATCACACTGCGAATACGTGCAGAGAGCCTGAATTTGGCTCCAAAATATGGCTCAGGCCTCGATATTCTGATGTTTGGGATATTTTGAAAACTGCAGGGAGGTTTGGGACAAATGTAACCAAACGCCACTTTCAGTACTTGGCATATGTTGGGTATAAAAATTCGTAATTTCAAACTGCGAATACGTGCAGAGAGCTTGAATTTGGCTCCAAAATATGGCTGAGGCCTCGAAAGTGGGATGTTTGGGATATTTTGAAAACTGCAGGGGAGGTTTTGGACAAATGTGACCAAACGCCGTTTTCAGTACTTGGCATATGTTGGGTATAAAAAATTTGTAATTTCAAACAGCGAATACGTGCAGAGAGCCAGAATTTGGCTCCAAAATATTGCTCAGGCCACGAAATAGGGATATATGGGTTATTTGAAAACTGCAGGGGAGTTTGTGCAAAATGTTACTCACTGCCGGTTTCAGGACTTGGCATATGTTGGGTACATAAATTCTTAATTTCAAGCTGCGAATACGTGCATAGAGCCAGAATTTGGCTCCAAAATATGGCTCTGGCCTCGAAATTGGGATGTTTGGGATATTTTGAAAACTGCAGGGAGGTTTGAGACAAATGTGACCAAACGCCACTTTCAGTCCTTGGCATATGTTGGGTATACAAATTCGTAATATCACACTGCGAATACGTGCAGAGAGCCTGAATTTGGCTCCAAAATATGGCTCAGGCCTCGATATTCTGATGTTTGGGATATTTTGAAAACTGCAGGGAGGTTTGGGACAAATGTAACCAAACGCCACTTTCAGTACTTGGCATATGTTGGGTATAAAAATTCGTAATTTCAAACTGCGAATACGTGCAGAGAGCTTGAATTTGGCTCCAAAATATGGCTGAGGCCTCGAAAGTGGGATGTTTGGGATATTTTGAAAACTGCAGGGGAGGTTTTGGACAAATGTGACCAAACGCCGTTTTCAGTACTTGGCATATGTTGGGTATAAAAAATTTGTAATTTCAAACAGCGAATACGTGCAGAGAGCCAGAATTTGGCTCCAAAATATTGCTCAGGCCTCGAAATAGGGATATATGGGATATTTTGAAAACTGCAGGGGAGTTTGTGCGAAATGTTACTCACTGCCGGTTTCAGGACTTGGCATATGTTGGGTACATAAATTCTTAATTTCAAGCTGCGAATACGTGCAGAGAGCCACAATTTGGCTCCAAAATATGGCTCATGCCTCGAAATTGGGATGTTTTGGATATTTTGAAAACTGCAGGGAGGTGTGGGACAAATTGGACCAAACGCCACTTTCAGTACTTAGCATATGTTGGGTATAAAAATTCGTAGTTTCAAACTGCGAATACGTGCAGATAGCCAGAATTTGGCTCCAAAATATTGCTAAGGCCTCGAAATTGGGATATTTGGGATATTTTGAAAACTGCAGGGAGGTGTGGGACAAATGTGACTAAACGCCACTTTCAATACTTGACATATGTTGGGTATAAAAAGTCGTAATTTCAAATTGCGAATACGTGCAGAGAGCCAGAATTTGGATCCAAAATATGGCTCATGCCTCGAAATGTGGATATTTAGGATATTTTGAATACTGCAGGGAGGTTTGGGACAAATGTGACCAAACGCCACTTTCAGTCCATGGCATATGTTGGGTATAAAAAGTCGTAATTTCAAACTTCAAATACGTGAAGAGAGCCAGAATTTGGCTCCAAAAAATGGCTCAATCCTCAAAATTGGGATATTTGGGATATTTCGAAAACTGCAGGGAAGTTTGTGCAAAATGTGACTCACTGACGCATTCAGGACTTGGCATATGTTTTGTATATAAAATCGTAATTTCAAACTGCGAATACGTGCAGACAGCCAGAATTTGGGTCCAAAATATGGCTCATGCCTCGAAATTGGGATGTTTGGGATATTTCGAAAACTGCAGGGGAGTTTGTGCAAAATGTGACTCACTGACGCATTCAGGACTTGGCATATGTTGGGTATAAAATGTTGTAATTTCAAACCTCGAATACGTGCATAGAGCCAGAATTTGGCTCCAAAATATGGCTC